>NW_020664464.1:29552191-29597478 GCF_002925995.2 Terrapene triunguis | reverse complement strand
CTGTTCTTTTGACATATACAGTGTATCAACTGGGTATCAACCTAGAGTAGCTTGTGAGCTCCCTCCTCTATCAAATATGCTCTTCCTAAGCTATATAGATTCCTATGATCGGTCACTGTCATATTGCCATAATGTTAAGGGAAGTTTCCTGGCCACACTTAAGCTGCTCATGTGAGGTGAGGATATCTATTAACCTACTAGCAGCCCATTAATCTGGGATTTGAGAATATATTTCCCCCTATTTCTTTTCTATCCCCCACTAGTCCTCCCCCCCAGTTACTCTAACACCTTCCTTTAAAAAAAGTTTAATTTTCTTTCCGGATGGTAAATTTTTACATGAGTTTAATAATCTCTTGAAGTTATACTGGAGTATTGCTCAACTCACTTCTAAATTAAAGTACTTATTAAAAAACTGAAGCACTTTAACAATTTTAAATTACTCTGCACATAGCAATTTAAAATTATTGGAGCAGTTTTATAAGCACTTGAATTTGGAGGTGATCAGAGACCTGAAAATGTGTAATATAGAGTAATTTAAAATTATTAGAGTACTTCACTTCCAAAGTGAAGAGCTTATAAAAAAAGTGATCAGGTTCTGACTTCTGAGTTTGCGCAGTGTAATATGAAGTGTTCCTCGTTTTCAAGGAGATTCAGTCTATTAAATCAAACTACTTCAATCATTTAAAATTGCTGTACACCGAGCATGCTCAGAACCATAACTTCACTTTTTAAATTAAAAATATTTTTCACTCCAGATCTATAAAAAGGCAGTTACATGATATAGCAGCAATTTACCCTTTCAATGTTTGGATTCAAACATTTTTGTTTAAGTTTTTCCTATGTAAAAAACAAACCCCAAAAGTCCAAAATTACTTTTCTTTCATTTTTTTTTTAATTTTAAAATACATTTGTGGTATGAAACTGCAACAATATCTCCAAGGTCACCCCCCCACATCCACATATATATCATGAAACATATACAAACACACACCTTAGTCTACAGCCATTTCCTGAGCACAGGTTCTATCGTGTCAAACAACCACAGTCTTTAAAGCCCTCACCAAAAAAGTCACTCACCCAAAAATAACAGATCATACATTATAGCAGCCTTGTCGTTTAAACCTTTAATTTTATAGTTTATGAATAAGGACTTTCAGGATTGAGCCCCTAGTACAAAAACAATAATGAAAGAACAACTAGGGTTGGGGTAACATTGGGACAAAGTTAAGGTCACTTTATTGTTATGCAAATATGCTGTCTATAGATGTGTGTTAATGAGTAGTGTGTGAAATCTGGTGACAAAATTGCAGACTTCACCTCAGCTGGGATTTGCATAACTTTTAATGTTTGAGTTTAAAAGTATAGTATTGTAAATATTTGGCACAGCATTTCTCAACTTTAACTATTAACTAATGAAGTATTTTGTTTGGGATTGTTGTTTTAAACCTAAAGCCACACAAGAACCCTGCTTTTACTTACACAAATGCACACATTCTGGACAGAATGTCAGAAACATGGATTTCCTTGCACAACTGCAAGTTTCTTCCACATGCTTCTGGACATAAAACAGGGATGAGGGTTTATATCCTTTCTTTAAAATATCTTATCTAATGTAATTAGACCTCATTCATCTGGTAGCTGAAAGCTGAAGCTAGACAAACTCAGTCTGGAAATAAGGTGTACATTTTTGACACAGTAATTAATCACTGGAACAATTTACCAAGGGTCATAATGGATTCTCCAGCACTGACAACTTTCAGATCAAGACTGGATGTTATTCTAAAAGATCAGCTCTAGGAATTATTTTGGGGAAGTTCTATGCCTTTGCTCATACTAAATCTTGTCTTAGTTGTTTTGTTTTTTTTAAAAAGAAAGTTCGTCCCAACTAATACATATATAATTCACACGTGAACTGAAGTGGTTCCCAAAAGCAATTTATCCCCAGAGGATGCTGGCCTTTAATTGTTTGCTATGCCTCTCAACAGGTAGCAGGACCATTCCACTGTACATTCCACTGGTTTATTAAAATGACTTCCCGGCTCTCTAAGTTCAAGTAACTCTGGCAGTTTTCATATTCTACTGAGGCTGCCTGCTAAAGAAAATCCCCTGAGAACAAAGCAGCAGATTAAAAGAATGTGCTGTTGGTAGAGGCAAGTCCTTTTAGTTAGAGCTGTGCTAGTCACAGTCTGCAAGTAGGAAAGTACATGTCTAATAGCTGATTATAGCTGCTACTTTAACACACCTTTATTTAGATTAGACCCTCAAGGCTCCATTCCCTTCCTTTGGCACCAGAACTGCAAATTGCACTTGCGTAAACCATTAGGAGTTACTGCAGCCCAGATGCAATCCACCCCCTGAGAGGGTAGGTATTTTAAAGTGCCAACCTACCACAAAGAGGGCAACGGTATGTTGTATTTAGGGACCCATAAGAGCCCCATCTATGAAGACGCCAAGACAATGTCTGAATCAACACATCTCACAGCCAACTTTGCCTTATCCCCAGCCTTGACCAGTGTTTCCCCACTCTGTCATTGACAGGGGTCCACTTCTTGTGCTGCTCTGACTCCTCTCCAGCTAGGTTGTCCATTACCAGGGTCCCTGTACCCAGGATTACATTTGTGGAAACTAGTATGACACAGGAATGAATCATTCATGTGCATAGTAAATGGACAATGCTACACTCAGAAGCATGTCCACCATGAAGTCTGATGCAAATCAATGGGCTGTTCTAAACTGGCAGTTTTGGTTCACATAGGTTTGTGTGAACCTTCTCTTTATGTGAGAATTTATACCCTGAGTTTTGGTTTGATTGTCAAGGACAAAAACACAACACAAACACAACAGAACTACTGTGTTTCACTGGGTTTTGAATCCTAAAGCATAGATCACCCTAAGGTATCTCAACAAAGTTTGTGAAGCTTACCACATCTTTCACTGAACCTGGCCCGAGTTTCAAAACGTGTAAACACAAAATCAAACAGAAAACCAGGTGATTTTCATGTAGTTTCGGGTGTCATAACAAGCTCTAGTCACTAGGTCAGATTCAGTCCTAATGTGATCAGCAAATATCACATTGCACTATGAGCCTATATTGCTCATGAAAACTGTGGGATTTTTATATCAGCATTTTCCCCACTGTAATGCAAGATGCCTGAGAAAGAGTCCCTTCTTCATGGAGTCTGACAACAAAACTGCATTAATTCAGTGTAAGGTTTTGAGGACACCCCCTCTGAACCAGGATTTTGGAACAAGCAAAATTATTCCTTCTGAAAATCCAAATCAGAAATTGGGGAGTTTAGTCTAGTTTTGTGTTTACTCATGCAGTGCAGACACAATCAAAGGTCATAGCTATGTATCCCAATCTCTAGTCTCAGTGCTTTGACTGAAGGAGTTTTCTGTACCTAGAAACTAATATTCTGCAGTACCAACAAGTTTCTGAGCAGAAGAAAAGTTGGCAAGAATGCCAGTTTTTAAATGTCTACTACCAATCTACACTTTTAAAACCCCCTGCCATTGCAGTTTATCCAACAGAAATTCTGACTCATTTCCTTTAGACCAGGGACAGGCAAACTTTTTGGCCTGAGGGCCACATTGGGTTTCAGAAATTGTATGGAGGGCCAGTTAGGGGAGGCTGTGCCTCCCCCAACAGCCAAGCGTGGCCCAGCCCCTGCCCCTGCCCCCTATCCAGCCCCTCCCCGCCCCTAACTGCCCTCCGCCGCCCCATCCAACACCCCCCCCCGCTTCCTGACTGCCCCACCTCCCAGGGACCCCTGCCCCATTCAAACACCCCTTCTCCCTGACTTCCCCCGGAACCCCTGCCCCCATTCAACCCCCGTTTCCCGCCCTCGGAACGCCCCCACCCCTATCCACACCCCCGGCCCCTGACCACCCCCCGAACTCCCCTCCCCCGCTCCCTGCCCCCTTACCATGCTGCCTGGAGCACTGGTGGCTGGCAGCATGGCTGCACTAGGACAGGCAGCCGCGCCGCCCAGCTGGAGCCAGCCACACACTGCTCAGCATAGAGCCCCGGGTCAAGCCAGGCTCTGCAGCTGCGCTACCCCAGGAGCTTCCAGCCCCGCTGCCCAGAGCATTGCGCCGGCGGCGCAGTGAGCTGAGGCTGCGGAGAAGGGGAGGGACAGAAGGGGAGGGGCTGGAGGCGAGCCTCCTAGGGCAGGAGCTATGGGGCCGGGCAGAATGGTCCTGCAGGCCATAGTTTGCCCACCTCTGCTTTAGGCTATTTCCATCAGAAAGTGCCAGTGAAGCGTGCACGGAATGGATGAAATAGATTGGCAGCAGATGGTGAAGACCTGAGAAAAGGATCCAGGCAAAACCAAATCCTATTAAGATGACATAAATTGAGAAAGGTCAAAAAGTTGTCAGAGAGATTAAAATAGTCAGGCAACTGTTTATTTAAGGTGACAACTCTTCTTCCTTCACTAGAATGATGTTTTGTATTCATAAATGCAGTGTCTTTTTTGCAGATTAGAGACAGCACACAGAACTGACTTCTGATTTGCCCAAAAATAATAAAAATCACTTCAGACAATCACTTAATAAAGCAAAGGAATTGCCATCCATAAATCAATTGCCTAGCAACATGCTAACACTTCTAGTCTTTCTCCCAAGCAAATGATATTTACCCTCCCAACCTCTCTTTTGTTTTTATTGACTTTCCAACATCCATTAGGGTCAGCTCTTCAACTTATTAAAGGTTCAACTTTACATCTGTGACGGGGTGAACTCACCCCGCACTGGACAGGGAAGGGTTAAGTCCTCACTGTGGGCAGAGGAAGCCATGCCCCCACGTCCCTACTTGGCATGCTCCAGGTGTAGCACCAGTATAAGAGAGAGTAGCCCAGCTCATTCTGGGTGGACTGCTGGAGAGGAAGGATGCTCCTTGCCAGGAACCACGGGAGCCCTGGATCGCAGAAGCGAGAGGTGCCGAGACCCAAGCAGATGCCCAGCTACCTGTGGATGCCCCAAGGAGGTCTGAGCTACAGGGAGTTGCAGGAGGAACCTGGAGACCCTGAAGACACGCAGACCACCACCAAGAGTAACATGGTAGGAAGTAGCCCGGGAGGGACTAGCCATTGTCCCAGTGATGGTCAGTGTGTTATGGACAGATTCTCACTGACTCAGTGGTGGACACACTCATCACTGACAGGGCCTTGTGCTGGGACCCGGTGGAGCAGGGTGGGCCTGGGTCCCCTGACATGGCGGCCAGCACTGCCCCGCAGTGGTCCATGCACCCCAACAGGCTGCTAGGCCATACAGCCCTGCCCAGAGGGCAACTCTATTGACTCTGGCCACTACCCTCCTGATGTAGGTCATGTGACCTTACTGCCTTGTGGATCAGGGCGATTACATAGACTCTGGCCATTAGGTCTTAGATCCCTGTGGATCAGGGCAACTCTGTGGACTTCAGCCCTTAGCTCTCATGGCCTAGAAACAGAGGGCAGCTTGAAGGATGAGGTGAACTCACTGCGCACTAGACGGGGTCTCCCCACCCGTCACAACATCCCAAAATCCCTTTGCAAAATATTAATGCTACTGCTAGTTGCATGTGCAAATTCCCTCTGTGTTCTTGTGAGTATATTCCTTGCTATTTAGGTCATTAGATGAAGTAAAATATACTGTATTAAAACATTTTTTAAAAGCTAAATTCTGTCTTTGTTGGACAGTCACCTGCTGTGTATGGATCAAATAGAATTCAAATGGAGTCACAAACACAGCAACCATGGGCACACCATGTTCCAGAAAAAAAACATGAAAATGATAAACGTGATAGGAGATAAAGCTCACGCCTTTGCAATTCCATATTTTCTCAAAGTGATTGAAAATTTTTTTATATTTTCTTATTACCATAACAGTTGTAATCAATTTTTTAAAGTTTATTTCCCACGATGTTACATAGTGTCATTAATAGAATAGAATTTTACTTGTTTGTCTACATCAGCTGAAAAGCCGATCGTTGTGGATATGGACATTCATATTTTTCCAATAAAGCAGATAGTTTGGATACTGTGAATGGTTTCCTCTGGTGGTAAGGTTGTACATAATCTGGAAACTTCTGAAATTTTAGAGCCAAACTCAGGGATGGGTCTTGGAGAAGCTAATATGTTATAACCTATGTCTTCTTTGGTCATGTCTGCTTGCCTGGTTACATCACAGGAATCTCGGACTGTCAGATTTACTTCCTGTCAGTGGTACTATTTATTTAAGTACCAGCATTTCCAAAGATTTATACATGTCTTTTAAGTGGTCCTGCAGCAAAAATGAATACCTGATATAATTAAATATACTGTATTTTTGTCTTCACAAGATAATGCCTGCACTAGAATTGTAGTCACTTGGAATAATAGAATAGACGAAATAGAGAAATTCTAAAGATTTTGGATATTACTTTAATTTCTAAGGAAATATGTTGGAGTGATATTCAGATATATAGAAACAATTTTCAAAAGAGCAATAGCACATTTCTGGACATAAGATCCTAACAACCTACACACATCTTACAGTACTGTAATTACTCAGCCTACAGTGTCAGATCTCTCAAAGCCCAGAGTCAGTGAAATCCTTCTTCATTTTAATCATCCATCCTGCCATATGTGAATCTTTAAGTATATGGTCTTGATATGCAGTTTTAAAACTACACTATTTTCTAATTATGAATTATTAAATACCCAAGTAGAGAGAGATCAAAATGGTACAAAGACCATTTTGTATAAAGCTGGATAAAAATAATTGAGTACATTGTAAATAATCTACACGTTAACATTTAGCTACTTTGACTAGTGGGCTGCACTTCAAATAACTAACAATATCCTTGGAACAAACAGCTTTATTATTTTCACCTATGCCCACATTTCTGTAAATAGTGTCCTTTAAAATCAGAATTTGAAATAATCAACTAGTTTTTAATAGTTTCACTCTATTGTTTGTCATAAAATGATTCATTTTGGAAATAAAATGTTTCTCTCTAATATCATCTCCTTCCATTTGGCATTGATTTTATTGTCTGTTTTTAACACTGCAGAAGCTAAAACACAGTGTCCTTGTTTATGTGCCAGCATCCTTGATTATGTCAGCTGGAATATGAACAGCTCTGGGAATAGTACTTGTTAGTTAACTATTGTTGAAGAAGCTGCAGAATGAAAATAAGATCATAAACATGTTCTTTCAATAGGTCCTGTAATTATATTATAAATTATAAATTTTTGAATTTTTTTTCTCAGAAACAAAATGACAGATCTTTAACAAAATACATATTAATCCCTTGTACATTCTCTTCCAGATTATAACCACCTTAAAATAGGTGAAGTTCAAGTCCTAATACCTTGACATCTTCGCTTTTACTAAAGATTATATACATGACATGTGTACTTCAACTAAATTCTAGCAATAGGAAGAAAGTATAAAGATATGGAAGAGGATGCTTCTAAAATGAGAAGAATGTCAAACCCTATTGTGGATCTCCCACTCCAACGACAGTTACTATTTTGGTAAGATTCATCTTTGTGTATTCAAGCTAAGTCATTTACTAAGAAAATATTTTTATTTATTAGGCATCTGTACAGAGATTCAAAGGTACCTAAAACTCTTTACATGTTCTTAGGAGCACATAAATACAATCCATTACATACATATACGTGCATGCCCACATGTCACATATTATACCATTGTAATTTAGAGGTTGGTCTTGCATTATTGATATCTGTGGGAGTTTAGTTATTGACTTCAGTGGGAGGAGAATCATGCTTACTATATATTATCTAGTCTTTATATATGTATACTGGGGTGAGAAATTTGAGTTTGCTTTTGAACTCAATAACTTGAAATTTTTGGGTTTACTCAGACTGAAAAGTGAGAGGGTAGAAAGAAAAAAGCAAATGGAAAAGTAGGATGAAACATGAAGCAAAGTGAGCAGAATAAAAAAATATCAGGGAAAATAAGTGAACAGAGAAATTATTATAAAAATAGACATTTTCAAAGCAGTCTAGATGACTTAGGTACAACTCCTTTAATTTTAAGGGAAAATATGTAGCAATCCTATAGGCTGTTTACTTTGACTTTTTTTTTAATAAAGAAAGGTCTGATTCTGCATCACTCCTCAGTGACTATCACCTTACTCTGCAAGCAGTCCCACCCATTGCAATGGGACATTTGCAGAGTAAGTCTCCAATCTTGCAAATGGCCATACGTAGGCAGACGGTTTGCATCTTTACTGAGCTGGATTGGGGTCCATGAGAGTCCATGTGGGTGAAGCAAACTGCTCTCAGGCTAGCAACTGCAGTATCAGAGTTGAGGGAGTATTCAATTTGAGTAGGGGGAACAAAAAAAAAAAAAATCAGGCCATAGCACTTGTATTAGATGTAGGCTTTTCAATTAAAGATCAATACAGTTCATAATACCATTATTTGAAACTTCTAAGTCCTGCAGAAGAGGATGCAATTAGTTTTGATTAGTAGGATGTCTTTAAAATTCATAGATCCTAAGGTCGGAAGGGTCCATTGTGCTAATCTATTCAGACCTCCTGTATACCACAGGCATAGAACTTTCTGAAGATAATTCCTAGAGCACATCTTTTAGAAAAACAGTCTATCTTGATTGAAAAATTGTCAGTGATGGAGAATCTACCGTAACCCTTGGTAAATTGTTCCAATGGCTAAGCCTCACTTTGCACCTTATTTCCAGTCTGAATTTGCCTAGCTTCAACTTCCAGACATTGGATTCTGACATAGTTTTCTCTGTTAGACCAAAGAGCCCATTATTAAATATTTGTTTCCCACGTAGGTACTTAGAGACTGATCAAGTCACCCCTTAGCCTTCTCTTTAAGTCTAAATAGATTGAGCTCCTTGGAGTCTATTATTGAAAATAAATTTATTTTTATTTTCAAGTAAGTTCAAAATTGAAACTGTCAAGCTACACTGGTTCAAACTAATTTTGATATCTTTGCAATACAACATAGCTAGATTTACAACCCCCTGAACTCCACAAGTTTTACTTATCTACAATAAGCATTTTCAGAAATTTTCCCATTGGTGCTAGCCATAGTGGGAGTGCTAATATAGGCCAAGAACAGATGTTTGTACCATCAGGCAAAAGCCTACTCAGAGTTGGTAAAACACATTTGTATGTGCTATGCTTGTTCTGCCCCCATTGCTAACTCCAATGCTAAACCAACAGTGGAAAAATTTCAGAAAATGCTCAGTATAGACAAAGCCTAGTAGAACTGAGAAAAAACATTCTCTGTGAACTGTTTATTTGATCAGCCTTGCCCTTTTTCCACTCAGTCTGTTCATGAATAGGTGTTGGTTTTGTTCATTATGGATTCTGTGTGTTAAGTAAATAACTAGTCGCCTTTACTGGTCATTAATACACACGATGAGTGAAAGATAGCAATAGAGGGAGAACGGAGTCTGCCAAAAATGAGATGGTGAAGCTATGTGGAGACACCAATGGACATCACTAATGTGGGTATCATGAGCATAGCTTCATCCTCGCTGCCTGGCATTTTTGCAAACAAAGGAAAAACATCTTACCTTCTAAAGCTGTTCAGGGGGTTGAGGATTAGGACAGGGCAATAATCTCCAGCAAACAAGACCTCAGATCTCCATCTTTGTCCAAAATATCTGAGGAGCTGGATCAAAAATCAAAAGATCACCCCAAAGGTGTGTCGTTCAGCTGCAAAACAACCCATCTTAAAGGGAGCCTCAAGCATCCACAGTCATTATTTTTGTCTTGTTATTCTTTGCTTTTGTCTTGTTGTTCTTTGCTGTTGGTATGTTGGGAGGCAATTATGCAAACAGGTGCTGCTAGATGTAAGGAGGCATGTGAAACCAGCATGGAATTATAATAGACGTGGTCTTCTTGGAAATAATATGGTTATTACTGAGGCTCCTGCTCATTTAAATCACAGCCAACTTGTGAGCAGCCACAGTGCAACCAAAACAAATGGACATGACTAGGAAGCCAAGAGATTGTGTATGTAATTTTAGGAGAGGACAAGAGTACTAGATAGAAATGTCAACACAACTAATCATTCTTATCTGACTTCATGCTGTGGGAATGGGGAAGGGAAATTCTATTGCTAATCCAGGTCTTGGAAATATTAATTTAGGAACATAAAATATCTCATCCACAGCTGCAGGAGTGGATTTTTTTCTTTTTTGTCCTTCATGAACTAAGCATAATGGTGTGGGAAACACCTCCCACACATTTTTTGTCATACTGCTAGTCTCCCACAGAATTGAATTATACAAAGTTGTGCCCCAGATGGCTTTCAGTTTAATTAGTTGGTATAGTATAGTACAATTTCCCTGGGACTGTGTGTTCATGATGGGCATAATGTTTTTCCTGAACTGACTCCCTGACAACAGATTAAACATTGAAACTCATTTTGGGAATTACATTCACTGAAAAAAAGAGGAGTTTTCTTAACATAGGAGCCTTTTAAAAGGCTCGTACATGTTCTGCAAAAGATAACCTCTAAAGCTGCTGCTGTACAGCCTTCCATTAATATTTAGAATTTATATTGAAGTAGCCCACTCAGGCCCCAACCAGGACTGGAGTCCCATTACCTTAAGTGCTATATAAACAGAAAGACATGTTCCTTTTCCAGTACTTTGTGACAGGGACCATCATCTAATGATGAAAGCACAGAAACAGGAATCAGATCTGGGTTTGTACACAGATTTGTGTACGACATTGGGCAACTTGCAGTCTCTCTGTACCTGGATGTACCCACTTTCAGGATATTATAAAGACCTAACAGAAGTGTGGTGAGGCTTAATTCATTAACATGTAGACAGTGTTTAGCGATAGTGTGCTATAGAAGTGCAAAGCAATATTATTCACTTCCACTCCATTTGCATAGTTATTCAGCAGAAAACTACTGCTACAAACAGGCATTGTTCAGGTAGGAGTAATGTGGTAAAGTGAATGAAGTGTTTCTTAGGTTCCTGCAATCAAAGTGTATTCCTGCAGGAATACATATTTGCAGCCCAGGAACTGGAATTAATTTCAATATATAAATGCTGTTATTTTCAGCATTGTTGATATAGAGCTAATTACATCAACACTTCCAGCTGTAACTCTGATAAAAAATGCTCCCCATAATGCCTGGAAGTGAAACTGAGGCATGGGGAAGCAGTCTTTCATATTCTGTAGTGTAGATGTAAAGCCTTACTGGTGAGTTAGTATATGGAGATTAAGAGTATGATGAAAGTGGCATACATTTCAGCCTACATAGCACAAGAATCATATTGTTTCCATTAGCATGCAGGATTCTGTCTCTGAATATACAGTTTCTAATGTGTCTAGCAGGGAGAGATGCATAGGGCTGGTTGCAATAAAAACTAACTTCAAATCTGAAACTATTTTTTTTATGTTCAACACAGTTTCGTTAACTACTGTGTTATTCTTTGTTTTTCAAACACATTTATTTAGTTTAACAATTTCACAGTAGGGATTTAGCTTCTCCTTGTCTGGGATACAAGTATGAATCCTCCACAGAGAGATGATGCCATAGGAAAGTCTGGCAGTTGTTTGTCTCCAAGGTCAATAAAAGTGGCCGCTCCAGACTTTAGTCTCACTCAAGGGCATTTGAGACCCTTTTTGAAAACCTGGCAGCAAGAAACTGATTTAAAAAACTTTTGTCATTTAATTTCTTCAAATTCAGTCATTTCAGTTCCTAGAAAGACTTACGGTAATTTCCTTCAGAAGTACTCAGCAAGCTCATTTCTGGCCAAATGCCTTTAAAGCAAGAGCACTGTCATGAATTAAAGTACACTCTCTGTGCAGTGCTTCAACAACCCAGCGTGAAACAGAAGAGACATGCATCTCTCAAGGCTCACATCCAGAAGGAAGAGATGCTGACTAAAGTCTTCAGAATAAGGTAAGGTTTCCTTTGCCCATATGTGGTAAAGTCTTTTTCCAAATTCTCCTTCTAACCAGTGTGTAGAAAAGGACTCTGCTAAGAGGCTAGCAAGCCCAGAGTCAAAATCTTTTCCCCGACAGCATGTGTATGAGGAGTCCACTAAGTTTTAACAGCAGGCAACAACAAAGGCAGCTACTTCAGCAAAAGAGCCATCAGGCTTCTCAGAAGCTGCCTCTTCACTGTGTTTACTGGCTCAAATCTCAGCAGCACTCAAGCTTTTGAAGCACTTGGAGGAGAGAAAGGTGATCAGGAACAGTCAACATGGATTCACCAAGTCATGCCTGACCAACTTGCCTTCTACAATGAGATAACTAGCTCTGCGGATATTGGGAAAGCAGTGGACATGATATATCTTGACTTTAGCAAAGCTTTTGATACAGTCTCCCACAGTATTCTTGCCAGCAAGTTTAAAAAAAAAAGTAGGGATTCGATTAATGGACTATAAGGTGGATAGAAATCTAGCTAGATCAACGGGCACAACGGGTAGTGATCAACTGCTTGATATCTAGTTGGCAGCAGGTATCAAGCAGAGCGCCCCAGGAGTCTGTCCTGGGGCCAGTTTTGTTCAACATCTTCATTAATGATCTGGAAGATGGATTGTATTGCACCCTCAGTAAATTTGCAGATGACACTAAGCTGGGGGGAGAGATAGATATGCTGGAGGGTATGGATAGAGTCCAGAGTGACCTAGACAAATTGGAGGATTGGGCTAAAAGAAATGTGATGAGGTTCAGCAAAGGACAAGTGCAGAGTCCTGCACTGAGAACAGAAGAATCCCATGCACTGCTACAGGCTGGGGACCGACTGGCTAAGCGGCAGTTCTGCAGAAAAGGACCTGGGGATTACAGTGGACGAGAAGCTGGATATAAGTCAACAGTGTGCCCTTGTTGCCAAGGCGGCTAACAGCATATTGGGCTGCATTAGTAGGAGCATTGCTAGCAGATAGAGGGAAGTGATTGATTCCCCTCTAATCGGCACTGGTGAGGCCACATCTGGAGTATTGCATCCAGTTTTGGGCCCCCCACTACAGAAAGGGTGTGGACAAATTGGAGAGAGTCCAGCGGAGGACAACGAAAATGATTAGGGGGCTGGGGCAGTTGACTTATGAGGAGAGGCTGAGGGAACTGGGCTTATTTAGTCTGCAGATAAGAAGACTGAGGGGGGATTTGATAGCAGCTTTCAACTACCTGAAGGGAGGTTCCAAATAGGATGGAGCTCGGCTGTTCTCAGTAGTGGCAGATGACAGAACAAGGAGCAATGGTCTCAAGTTGCAGTAGGGGAGGTCTAGGTTGGATATTAGGAAACACTGTTTCACTAGGACGATGGTGAAGCACTGGAATGGGTTACCTAGGGAGGTGGTGGAATCTCCATCCTTAGAGGTTTTTAAGGCCCAGCTTGACAAAGCCCTGGCTGGGATGATTTAGTTGGGGTTGGTCCTGCTTTGAGCAGGGGGTTGGACTATGTAGGGATATTAAAGAAGGTACTAACAGTGATTCCCCCAAGTGACAGTGACCCCCTCATAATTTGTCCCACACACTTTAAAATCCAGTTTCACCAAGTACAAAAATCTCTTGGGTCTTCTGTTAAAACTTGTAAGCTATTGTCTGTAGAAACCATTGATTAGATCTATCCTGTGAAAGATACTTTACTACTATGTAAAACTTACAAACAAGTTAACTGACTTTGTTCTTGAAGTAATTGATACAATGTAAACAAACACTGTAAGCTGTTAAGTGACTTTCACTTCATTCAAGGGCTCCTAGGACAGACCCCCCCACCCTCTGTGATTAAAGGGCCGGGAGCCTCAAATAAATTAGCACACACTCTGAAAGTGGTGGAGACAGTAAATTAAAATATGGTTAAGGTATGGAATGTATGCTGATGAATGCTTGATATACATGGATGGTTAGGGAGGTGCCAGCCTAGAAAGAAAGTATCCATCGGCCGAAGAATGTGTCAAGTGGATAACCAGAAACCCTCGGAGGGTAAACTGGGATCCACCCCATCACCTGGAAGGATGAGAAACACAAACTTTGGACAACATGGAGCCACCAGGAATGTGCCACTTTGGACAGGAATGTGTGCCATCTGCTGATTGAGTCAGCAACAGCAGGATGAAACAGCTCCCATAAACTAACATAGGAATTAATTCCTATAAAAATGGACTCTAAAGACTGATGACTTTGAGTCTCTCTGCCAGCCTCCAGGAGCATCAGATGCATCTGACACAGACTCTGCTCCATCCTCATGACCAAGCTACCTGGCCAGTAACTTGGCATGAGCAACTTCTAGGCTGGTAACTATAACACCTATACAGAACTTGAATGAATGATTCTGTGAATGAATCTCTCTCCCCCTCTCTCTCTATATATGTATGTGTGTGTGTATAAGTAATAAGTAGTCAAACAACGTTGTTTACTTTTATCTTTTGCTTTATCATTATATTTACAATAAATGTGGCATCTTTGCCTTATCCCTCTTAATAAGATCCTGCTGGTTTTTATTTTATTGGTATA
Source organism: Terrapene triunguis (assembly GCF_002925995.2). Classification (NCBI taxonomy): domain Eukaryota; kingdom Metazoa; phylum Chordata; order Testudines; family Emydidae; genus Terrapene; species Terrapene triunguis. The sequence goes on along the minus strand of NW_020664464.1, from coordinate 29,583,023 downwards.
ACATTTTGGTGGAGAATTGCGAAAGGGGGAATATTGGTAAAAAAGCCTCAGGTATTGTAAATATTGGTGTGCACACAGCCGGCTCTATAGAGAGCGGTTCTATTTTTGGTTAACCAAAGCCTACTGACCTCCGGAGGGTAGAGGCTTCATAAAAAAGCTCATAGAAACTTTAAGCTACAATTAATCTTATCCAAAGTGTTCACTGAAAAATCAGGGGTAACAAGAGCCTATAGGGCAAGGTAAAGCTGTCGCTGAACGAGATCAGGGGTAGCAGGATAAGATAATTTAGGCTGTGTCACTCACTGCAAGGGTTCAGGGGTGACAAAGGAAACTATACACGTGTTAAAAATGTTTAAGAAAAGACAAGGGAGAACAGTCTCAGAGGGAGGAATGGAGTTTGAAGGAGCTCCAACCTCACCTTTTGTAAAACAAATAACACCCTTTAAACAAATCCTTCAGAGATATGGGCACAGTCCTTGGACTGAACAAGCCCTTGCAGATGCTTGCTCTATTTCGGATCTAGAGGATAGATTGGCTCAATATATCCTCATATGTAAACCCCCAAATGCAGCAAAAAGAGACGCTGCAGGGATCTGGCTGCTGTGGGAGGCTTGTAATGACAGCTACCTCCGCCTAACAGCCTGTAAAGAGGAGCAGGAAAAGAAGGTATTAGAAGCAGTCCGCGTCCCAGGAAGAATTCAAAGACAGGAACTGGTGAACATAGCTCATCAGTTCATGCATGAAGGAGTGGAAGGGACGCTGGGAAGGTTAAAGCAAGTGGCAGAATGGAAGGGGATGAGAGATGATGTGGATACATGGGTCAGGAATTGTATACAGTGTGCCAAAGATAAAGCTCATCCTCCACACCAGCATCAGATGCTACATCAAAAAAGGCTGGGACCCTGGTATAGAATCCAAATTGACTTCAGGAAAGACCCTGAAAAGTTAACTCTACAGAGGCTGGAGAAAATTAAGCAGTTAAACTTTGTGAAAATGTTAAAAAGTACCATGTTAAAGAGAAAAGGAATTCTTGGTTTCTTTGCAGCCATTCTGAAGGAAAAATGGGCCCTTTTCCAAAGGAATGTCTGTAAATAATCTAGGTATTTGAAATCATTTGACTATGGACAATTTAGTCAAATTTGTTAAAAACATGAGCAACTTCTAGGCTGGTAACTATAACACCTATACAGAACTTGAATGAATGATTGTGTGAATGAATCTCTCTCCCTCTCTCTATATATATATATATGTATGTGTGTGTGTATAAGTAATAAGTAGTCAAACAACGTTGTTTACTTTTATCTTTTGCTTTATCATTATATTTACAATAAATGTGGCATCTTTGCCTTATCCCTCTTAATAAGATCCTGCTGGTTTTTATTTTATTGGTATAACAACTAGATGACCTCCTGAGGTCTCTTCCAACCCTAATCTTCTGTGATTCTATGATATAACCCACCCCTATGATGTTCCAGATAGCTTGAGTTTAAAGCACCACTTAAGTTGTATGTGCGCACGCGCTTACATAGGTGTGAATATAGAGTCAAGGTCAGCCTGGTTTAGCCATAAAAGACATTCAGAGCTGACAAATTACTACATCTGTCACCTTTTAAAATCAGACTGACGTGTGTGTGTGTGTGTGTGTGTGTTTGCGCCTGCTTTATCTTTGTAATAACTCATTTCTTTTCTTAGTTAATAAATCTTGAGATCGTTTACTACAGGATTGGCTAGAAGCATTGTCTTTGGGGTGAGATCTGAAGTACAAATTGACCTGGGGTAAGTGATTGGTCTCTTGGGTCTGGAAGGAACCTGAATATTTTGTGACCTTTAGTGTCTAGTGCTTTAGGAGTTCACACTTGTTACTGGGTTGGTGAAATCTAATTATAGAACATATAGCCAGTTTGGGGTCTCTTCCCTGCTTTTTGACAGTCTGTGCTGAGGTTGACACTCATGACATCCAGACAGAGGGACAGTCATTCAGGATGGCTCTCAGAACTATGGGCACTATCAGGGGAAGAACAATACTGCATATTTTATGAGATCTGGATGGTGCTGAAAACTGAAAACTGAAAAAAAAAATGAATTGTCTTAACCGAGACAAAGGAAGAACTGTTGTCTAGTAGCTTTAGCAGGCAAACAACACAGGAGCTCTGCCGTTCCTGATGCAGCCATTAACTCATGACTTTGGCAAGTCATAACCACATGAGGCGGCTGAGGCTCAATGTAAAATGGGAATATAACCATCTACCTCATAGATGATGTGAGGATTAGCTAATATTTGCTAAGCACTGAGATTTTCAGATGCTATAAGCACAAAGTATTATCACTGATAAGCCATACGGTAGGTCTCCCATATTTTTGGCCCATCCCTAAACATAACTAAAAATATATGGAATACTGTGAGGTGCTTTCAAAAGATAGACACCAGAAGAGCCAGAGAATTAACCCTAAGCCCTTTTTCTGTTTGTTTTTAAAGCACCCAGCAGTATGGTGAAAAGCTTCAGAAGTGTGTATCTTTCAGTGACTAAAAGCTTACATCTCAGATTAATTCAAAGCCAGGGGTTATAGCCAACAATGGGATCAAAGCTTATTCAATCAGAGCAGTTACTGCTTCCTGAGCAGAAAAGCTGAAGCATCCTAGGAAGGAATTTGCAAAAGTGCAACCTGGTCAAAATGTTTATATATTCAGGAAATGTTACATTTTAGAAATATAGTATGGGTCGTGCAGATGCTTTCCTTGGCAGCAGAGTGCTGTAATTTCTCAGGAGCAACAAGATTTTCGACTCAAATCCTGCTCAAGAAAATTATAAATCAATTTTACATTAGGCTTTTGTTCCTCAAGTATTTTCACATGCTACTGGTAAAGCTTCCTGCTGAGACAGTTGTTGGACAGGAATGTCCAAGAAAGGAACTTTTGGCCAGAGAAAATGAATGATCACATCCAATATTCTTGTCCCAACTGCAATGACTAAAGATGATTTTAAAAGATTCCTTTTTGCATATAAGTTTGGTGCTATCTGAGAAGGCAATTACTGGAGTCTCCATTTTCTCCCCCCACCCCAACCCCTCCCTCCTCAATTAAAAAAATTAAAAGAGAGAGGTCAATTTAGTTCCAAACTTTAGGTTTTGGAAGTACAAGATTTTATTAATGCCCTAATCATTTCAATGGGGTATTATGCCTGAAAGATAATGGTGATGATTAAAACATCCATATTTGGGGATTGTGGATGAAGTTTGCTTAGATTTCCACCGTTTCCCACCATAATCCCAGTTTTTGACCACTTCTAACCTATACTAGATTTGAAACAGTGATACTGATGCCTTTTGTATAGTATTACTATTTGCTCAAGAATCCTATGTTTAGATGGGAAAATAACACTTTCTAGGCGACAAACCTATTGGATTTCCTTCTCCATTTTTTGTTTGTGAAAAGTATAATTATGTTGTCTGATACCTTTCACGGGAATAGAATCCTAATACAGGTCATATTGATAAAGGAATATTACATAGTAATATATCAGCATAGCCTCACCACTGTCTTCATGCTGGACATCTATCACCCCCTTTCCTGTCTATCAGATCTACTCACGTATCAAACTGTTGACCCCCATTTTTGTTTTGCCAATGATGCAAGAGTTGAGCTGAGACTTTGGCTTTTATATTAAATCCTGTTTTATTGTGACTTCACTCTCCAAACTCCCTCACCCCATTTGTCCATCTTGGCCACCTATTCCATCTTGTCTCACATCTAAATTGTAAGCTCTCTGGGGCAGGGACTCCTCTTTGTTACTTATTTGTACAGTGCCTAGCACAAGGAGGCATTGATCCTAGACTGGATTGCTAGAAATGAATAATGTTTTAGACAAATACATGCAAGTATAAGTTGTTGCTTGTCACTGAATGTTATTGTAGCTGGGATTGTTATAACTACTGCTGGGTAACACTTATCTCTTGCATTTCAGCAGTCAAAGCAATATCCTTGCTTTCTCTAATTGAGAATTTATAAGCAATGCCACTTTCCCAGGTTTGTTGTGTGGAAATTAAACAAGGTTTAAGCACTGCATTTTAAGATTTTTCATTACTACTATCACAAACCTTTGTTAATATGCTGTGAAATAAGAAATCTACAGCATCACTAATAAAACCCTTTAAGTGGTAATCCTTCAGATTCCTTGCTCATAATGGTTGAGCATTCACAGTCCTAAACCAATGAAATTCACACGTTCTGCAGTGCAGTGGTGGAGCGATTATTACAACATATATCCACAGTACCTTAGGCCTTCGATGATTACAGAATAGCCTTATGGTTTAAACTTCCTGCTAACAGTGAGGCTTTAAGTTGAGTTGGATGGTGGACAAATTTTAGTCTAATGTATGTTGACAGTTTAATAATATGGGTTACTATCCGTAGTTTACTTTATGATGTAATACAACTTTATAGGAGTCCCTTGAGATTTCTACTGTGATTTTCAAGGCACAGAGAACTCAATAAACTGAAATACTCTGAGTAAGGTTTCTATTTCCTGTATACTTTGGAAATTTTCCTGAAAAATAAATAGGTGCTACAACTTTTAAAATGTTTTCCTGACATGTCTTTGTGTTTTTCTCGTCAGGTAGTAGATTTTAAAAGTACATTTCTTATTAAGTTATACATTTTAAAAAGCTCCTTTCTTTCTATAATAAATGGCCTTACTTTTTGGATCTCTAGGGGGAAGTTTCTTTTCTCTAAAATGATGTAATTTCCCTCCCTCCCACCCTGCATGTATTTATTTAAATCATGCAGCGTGCTCTCTGGTAAAGGTCGTGAACATTTGGACTAATTATTCCCAATGTTTTGACAAGTATCTGCTTACTGTTAGCTAAGTATCCAATAGTATAAATCCAAATAGCAAAATGAGATGTAAAGACTCAATTAATTCTTGGATTGCTTTCACTTTATTGTTGCAGGTGTTCAGAAAAGAAAGCAACATGAATGTAAACATGTTTTTGATTAAAAGAATAGTAATTGAAAACAGTTTTGAAAGAGAAGATTCTTCATTGTAACATTAAATCTTAGGACCATGGGTTTAATTGTGTATTTTTAAACAATGTATAGTATAGGAATTTATTTTCCTTACAGTAGAATTTGGCAAACTATTCACAGTAGATATTTTATTCAACAACAAGTAATTTTCTGTCCACAAGTTATCTATAAACAGATGTCAATTTCCAAAATGTATTTGTTACTCAAAAATATTTCAGTATATGGTTTGAGTGAATTTTTCAGCCTATTGCTCTCAAACTATTTGCTGAGATTATTGATTCAAGCATTTGCTCTCCATACTGCGATTAGTTGCCTAAATAAGGTATTCTTTTCATTCCCATACATCATGACTACACAGAAAGCTTTCAGGACAGCTGTACAAAGCCCTTCTAGCATGAATAACTCATATGAATTATGCTGCCACAGTCTCATGAGTATTCGCAATACACCCTTTCCACAAACATTTTGCAAACCAAAATTTGCTCATTGGAATTTGTGTAGAAAGTGCATAAATGTGGTCACAAATACATTGAAATAGATCTGCATATTGCAAATATTTTTTGAAGTAGTCACCAAGCTATAGTTCCCAGATGAAATAATCCAGTTATAATCATTATGAAACCCCACAAGGATAGGTCCTAAGAATGTCACTAAATAGAATGGTATAATGAGAGAGAGGGAGAGAGAGAGAGAGACTAACCCCTTTCGGTCTTTAGTTGGGTAACTGATCTAAAAGTTCTCTTCCTTACCATTTAGTCCACACATCTTTTCACCTCATCAGGACATATATCATAACCAGTGACCCCCCTCCAGCTGAATGTGCTAAGCTGGCTTCAAATTCCTTGCAAGAAGACTGCTCACATTTATCACCACCAAGGGTCACGCTAGTACTTTGCCAAGAGCCTAAGAGCCAGGCCTAACTGACACATACATGTACATACATTTTGATTATGAAAAATAAAAACTCAAACCACCATGACATTTGTTTAAACTAGTGCAACTGAAAAGAAATAATCCTTATTTTTTAATTCACTGAAAACATGTAATTGGTTATGTTTGTCTTCTCTTGTCCTCAGTCTACAGAGAGTTAGTATTTTAGGATTCCATGGGCCACACTTTGAGTAACAATGTTCTGCAGTGACTGAAGACACTAGAGCCATGATCTTGACTTTTGCATCTCCTCTACCTCTTTCCTGGCTTCCTTGCTTCACATCCTCTGTTTTTTAGCTTCTACTTTTTTAACATAGCTCCTTCTACTCCATGCTAGGCACGACTGAAATAGTTCCTTCTATCTATTTGTGGATTAGCTTATCAGGTTTCACTGAATGACTGACAGAGTTCATCATCATCATCCCCATCCCTGTAACTGCTCATACTCCCACTGCCTTTGAATCCCAAGAAGAATGCCTAAGTGGGGTAGTACAAGGCACCAATTTCAGCTACTGGTGGGACAGCAGGCTAACTTAAGTGGTCATTATTACTGTTAATTAATATATATAAACACACACAGAGACAAATAAAAGTAATACAATACTGTAGGCTTTTATAATGTCACTTATCAAAGGATCTCAAACTACTTCACAAACAATTAAGTCTCCCAACATCCTGCTAAAAAACTGAAGTGCAGATAGATAAAGTCATTTGTTCCAAGTCACAAAGTGACAAGTCCAGGGTCAAACAGAATCCAGTTAGTCCGACTCCCGGTTTCCTGCACCTTCCATGACCATCACCGCTTTAATTCAGATAATGTCACTTTACCAATATCAGCATTAGAGTTGGGCAACTTTTTTTAATTAAAAAAAATTGATTAGAAATAGCGTCTCTTTGAAAATAAACATTTTCAGACAAATTTCATTTTTGACAAAGTTTAAGCTTTTAATAAAAAAGGAAACCAACATTTTTTTGGGGGGGGGGGGAATTTTTAGCTATTGAGGAAAAATTTTTCACTTTTCCTACAATGCAAATTTTTAGTAAAACAGTTTTTGAAAAATGAACATTTTGATTTTGGGTTTGCTTTTCATGAAATTAACAGGAAATTTCAACAAAAACACCATTAAAAACAGTGCCAAAATATATTGTATTTTTCCAAAAGTACTAATTGATTTAGTATCTGCAGCTTTACGATGAAAAAAATAAACTAAAAATGATGTTTAACAGTAGTATGAACTCATTATTTTGAAGCATATTCATTTGATTTAAAATGTGCACTTGCTCCCATAAAACCTCATCAATAAAAGGCCAACTGTTTCTCCAAAGTGGTGTACAAAAATATCAGCAGACTAAATCAGATATAGGCAGTGTGCCAACAGCAGAAAGATTACACTAACCCAAAGGTTTTAGAGTTTATTGTAGCCCCAGAAGATAGTACAGAACATCATTAAAAAAGGAATTAACACATATAGAGAGAAGTACGTGCCTATAGTATATTTGCATTTATGTAATGGTTTTTTCCCTTTAAAGAGGCTTTTTTTTTGTTTTTGTTTTTAAATATGGCCTGATTTTTCTCCCAAACCAGTTGTACCATGGGGTAATTCGATTAAATGGAATTGCATGTGATTTACACCACTAAGTGACAGCAAAATAAGGCTCTATGTTGTTTGTGTGCTTTTGTATGGTTTTTTGTTGTTTGTTTTTAAATATACTCTCCACTGTGTATGACAGCTAGAAGGACTGGAAGAATTTGCAGGCATAGTGAATCAATGCCAGATGCCTCACCCTTTGATCTTTAGTCTGTCCTTTCTATTACAAACAATAAATAGACTTTGTTGATGAATTTGCTTTGTTGAGGAGAAATAAAGGCAACTGGTAGAGAACTAATTCATTTGAAGTATTTATTTGGGCAGTAGAAGCTATTACTGTCATTGAGATTGAGTCACTGAACCCAGAGTACCATTTTCGATAGCACCTGGGACAAGTACAGCAAGCAAGTTACTTTCATAAGACTAACATTCAGTCAGTTTCATTATAGGCTGAATCTCCTGAACTAAATGTGGAATCCCTACACCTGTAATTCAGCCTCCATTAATAGCAGCATCCAATCAAATACATTTTTGAAAAAAGATATATAAACACTATGCAACTGAGTAGCCGGAGCTGTAGTCAGTAGTGGAAGGAATGCATCTATCAATACCATGGTACAAACTACACTAATTTGCATACAGTGTTTATGCACCAAATCTGTAAATGGTTAAATTACAATTATGCAAGCCATTATAAAGCACCAAAGATATAATTGGCATGGTTCCTACAAGTTAAAAGTGCTAATCTCCAATACACATCAGCTCTAGCTTGTCTTGTCTTGTTAGGTAAACAAAATGTGTCTTGACTGTCATTGCCATAAAATATTAATGCACTGGAAGTCTCTAAACCTTGCTAAGCATAAGGCCTATTATCACACTTAAGAGCAAAGCAATCTAATAAATCACTGGCTGTATAAAAACTAAGTCAGCTGGCAGAGACAGTAATCTCCCTAAGGGATAGTAAGAGCCTAATCTTCAACTACAGCAGCTGCAGTTCCAGAGAAATTATGTTTCTGCTGCTCAGTAGAAATACATTTGTGCTGAATTCTGTTATTTAAACTCTAATGGAATCATTAAGAGCATCCATACATTACAAGCAATACAAAATTAACTATCAAAATCTTCTCTGGCATAGCCTTATTATAGGCACAATATTTTTATCTTTCTTGAATTTTTAAGATAGTTAAGTCCAAAGTCAGACTGGATGCTCCTAATACCCATTTTCTAAGAGCATCAAGCCCCAGTTCATACATAAATAATCTTGTGTGTTTACTGAGCATTGAGTTGATGTCCTTAATTGAAAACAACTTACTTGTTTGGCACTGTATGAGGTCCTTGAGGCTGTATTTAACCATAAACACAATATTGTCTTATACTTCATAACAGAACAGATGAAATCACAATTATGTTATTTTATTGAGTACTTAAGGAACATTCTACACGATCTAAAAGAAACAAATCACCAGAGAAATACAGAACTGTGCGTGCGCACACACACAAAATACTGGAACACATGAAGTATTTAGGCAGACCATTTTTTCTTTTGGATTATATTGATAAGAAACAGTCTGGCATTGTAAAACAGACCAGAATGGTGTCAGGATAGCACAGCCCATCTTTTTAATTGAGACAGTCTTCCTAGAAAAAAAATGTGTTTAAACAATTTTTGCTTTATTTTTTACACTGAAATATGTATTCCTTGGATTTTAGCGGTGCATTATTAGTGTTTTGTTTAGGCTTTCCAATCCTTAAATATTATGAGAATGAGAAAATTCCTTTCTTGAACACTGGCGTTTAAAGACAAATTACCAATCCCATATTTCTTGTATACCCAAAACTCCCATGAACCTTAGTGGGAATTTGGGGTTTGCGAGCAATGCATACCTAGGTCTGTTATGGACTCCAAACAAAAGAGAACCTGTAAATGTAGATAGTGAATTTTTTTGTGACAAGGAAGAAAATTCCTTACATACAGTGTACTTCATTTTAACATCAGTGTGTAGTATCATCATGCTGTGAACGCATTACAAGTAAAGTTTAAAATCTTAATCTTTATTTAATCTATGAAAAAAATAGATGGGTAGATGGTCATTAGGGACTGTTGGGGCTTAACCCCATTAATAATTGCATTGCTGTCACCCACTCGGCATACACAGCCTTGGCTGTATTAAAGTACTTCAGGGAGCAGCAATATCTGCTGCCACCAAGTTTCAACCCCTAGAATCTACAGCACATTTGGCTGCCCCTGGCATCTCCTTGTGCGGCTAGGAACTGGAGCATGTAGGCTTCAGGCAGTAGGAGGCAGCACAGAACAGAATACAGGGTCCTGTGGAACCAGTTCAGAGTTATAGGGCTTCCTGTATCAGTGTCTCGCTCTGCTGCCTCTGCTCCTGCTACTTCAAGATCAGTAAAGTAGGTGGAATTGAGAGACTTAATCGTAGATGCCAGGTAGGAGGGCAATGGGTTCTCAGCCGGGGGGGGGGTGAGTTTCTGAGCATGGAGGGGTGCATGGAGGCTAGGGGTGTCAGATGAGGATTCAGAGCTGAAGGAGTGGCTCTGACTTATGGAGAGATTAAGCAGAAAGAAGAGCAGTTTTCAGTCTGAGGGGATGGGGGGGGCGCGAAGAGAAGATTTCTGAGCAGGTGGGAGTTGGGCTGGAAGGACCAGGGAACATTCGCAGGTTCTGAAATAGAAGGATGATGGGTCATGTGGGCAGGACTGAGTGCAAATGGGAAAGGGGTGCACTGGGGAATGAGGAAATGAGTGGACTGGTGGGTTGCTGTGCGGTGGGTGAAGAACACAGCAGGAAGAAGTGGTGTGGTAACCCCAAGGTTGGGGCTAGGGGAGAATAGCAAAGAGGTGACAGAAGAGTAAATACTGTTTTCTACCACCTTGCCATTTACAGTACAGTGTTCCCATGTTTCCCTCTGAAAGGGAGATGAGGGTGAGAGAAGGAAAAGGACACCCTATTTCTTCCCACTTCCCTTCCACCGTCCTATATCAGCAAACAAAACACTTATCTGAGACTCCTGACCTGTGTCTCAGTTTTTTCACTGTGAACATAAAATTAAACCTCCCCAGGAGAGTATGGGGGTTGGGGAAGAAGGGGCGGATGTGACCTCCTATTTTGGGCACCAGCCAGTACTGATATGAAGAGAGATTGAAAAGGTTAGGACTATTAAAGTCAAGATAAGACATAATAGTGAGATATAAAATAATTAATGGTATAGAGTAGGCACATCAAGCATTCCTATCTTCCATTTTTCATAGTGCAAGAACCAGGGCACAGGGAAAGACACTGAAAGGCAACACACAAAACGGATAAAAGGAGTTATTTCCCCCTTAACACAGCCTATGGAACTTATTGCCATAACATATCATGGTACTGAGCAGAATCGCAAAACAGATTAGACATTAGTTACACTAGCTGGAATTAACTGCAACCAAAATTAAAGTCCATTTTAATGTAAAGTCAATCACTCAAAAGTTCAAAAATGCTAGAATTAAGATTACCTATGCAACCTTAATTCAGCCCCCAGGTGTGTATGGATTATGATACAGTCTATAATTACATGATCACAGACTGAGGCAAGGGGTCTGGGAAATATTCAGCGCACAGGATGGACAGTGCTCACTGAATAAAAAAAAAGTCCAATATTTTGTTTTATCCTTGTTAAAAATAGTCTTATTTACTGCACACTATTCAAACTTTTCTCTGAATATAGAATTATTAATTTCCCCAGGGGTTTTTCTGTGGTGCTCATCATTATAATATCAGAGTTCTTCTCAGACAATAATTAAATAATTTTCATAATACCCCCATGAGAGAAGTGAATGGAATTATCTGTATTTTACAGAACTAAAGTAAAGAGATCAGGTCAAAAGTATCCACAAGTTTTGGATACCTAATTTCATATGTTCAAAGCACAGCTCCCATTGACTTCAGCTGCAAGTGCTCAGCACCTTTGCAGATCAGAGCACAAGGGTCTCAAGTTGGACATCCATGGCCACTTGTGAAAAGTTTGGTTCAGTAACTTGACTAGCATCACATGATGCAAACTCTCTGGCAGAAGTAGGGATAGAAACCAGTTCCCCACAGCAGCATTCAACTGCCTTAACAAAGAGACTATCCTTTCTCATCCTGCAATCCCCTGCCTCATTCACTACAAATAAGGCAGGGTTCTACAGCTAACAGGCTCCTTTATTATACAACCCTTATTCATCCCCAGAGCACAGCCCCTCCTGTGCACTGAATCAGGCAGGGTTCCTGTGGAAAAATAGTATGTAATCATGTAACTGAAAGCTGTATCATAATATATATGCACAAGGGGGTCAAATTAAAATTACACAATTGATCTTAATCCCAATATTCCCTAATTTTTGAGTGCTAGACTTGGTAACCATAATAATGTTCTTTTAAATCAGGGATGGGAGACAAGGGGGAACAAGAGAGATGTCCTAGGTTTTTAAAAAAAGAAAACTAAAGATACAGAAATTCCATCATGTGGCATCATATTGACATCCACATGAATAGGGCTGGAACCTTTAGATGCACTGCACATACCTTTGCCACTTGAACTAACAGAGTAACTGATGGCAGTAATAGGTTGCCATCTGCTTTGTGAACCAACACTGGAAGAGATGAGACACTTTGGCAGGGGATTTCACAGACATTTGCTGATAGCACAGGAAAGTTGAGACTAAAGTATCTTAGGTTCTATTCCAGAGCCTGGCGCAAAGTGTGCTCTAGTGGTCACAGACCCTTTTGCCCCTGTTTCCCTCTCCCAAGTCAGTCCCTGTCCCAGTCCTGTCTGCCTCCCATTACACACAGTCCAATACCCCTGCCTCCCCCTGCCATCCTCTTTCTTTCATCTCCTAGCCGAGTCCTCCCACAACCTCATTGAATCAGTCTTCTCCCTCCTGCCACCCAATATTCCCCATTCCCACCATCTTCTAATCCCAAAATATTCTCTCCAATGAATAAACCAATTACTAATTGCTTGTTAGTCAGGAAAATCTCTCTTCCAAGCAGGAAGTTATTCCATTATTGTTTGCTACAGGGGTTCTCATACCTTCTTCTGAAGCATCGGGTGCTGCCAAATCAGAAATAGGACACTGAACTAGATGGATCTCAAGTCTGGTCATGTTTTAAAGTGATTAAAATTGAAGTATTTTTTTTTTAAATAAAATTAAAGGATTTTTTTGAAACAGTTATTTCAAACTGAAAAATTTAAATGGATTTTTTTTCCTTTTTGTTTGAGACAATTCAATGAAACAGACAAATTCACAAAATGCTTCAGTGTTGCTGAATTTGCATTTTTGGCTGAAAAAGAGTTTCAGGTGAAAAATTTTGCCCAGCTGTAAAAACAATACTTGAATTGATGTGCCTAAGTTCAAAGTGGCTGTTATTATAATGCAGGTCAGTTGAGCAGCATAACAGCATACATGCTCCAGCTAGAATGGTCAAAATGAAGAATGATGTGATCAGCTTCCTTGTTCAGCGATAGCTGCACTTTCTTTAAGTAAGTAGTTAGGTATGTAGAACAGACAAGGGCAGCATAATAAATGTGAGGCAGAAGAATTGTTTGTAATACAGTGGATCCATGAAAAGCCTTCATTATTACAGTCCAGTTACAAGTCTTCATATCTTTCCTGTCAAGAAGGTCCCATGATTTGCAAGGGATATTCATTTATTCATATAGATTCCTAGATACTCAAGTGTCAAGCTCTTGTGGAGCTCTCTGTTAAAGAGTGACCTGGAAACACATAGGGTTTCAGTGCTCTGATCACTGGACAGTTTTTATCAAAGTTAACACACATCAGGCTAGACTCTGACCTTGTTTGGGTGTGAATCTGGAGTAAAACCACTGAACTCACCACAGTGAAAGGAATCAGAATCTGGTCCGTGAAGTTAAGTCACTGAACCATTGCTTAATTATGTTTGTTTAAAATAATAGCAAAATACTGGCATCTGCCTACCAAAGGAAACAGACTAAAAGGAGAGATTAATGTTAAGCAAGCAAATTGGTATCAATTTGTCAAAGACCCTGTCCTACTAGTCAGTATTTTTTTCCTCATTGAAGGGGAGGAACAATTCCCAGCTATATTCTGTTACACAGACTGAGGATGTAATCCTGCCACTTCAGATGAAATCTCTGTTTCAGCCTCAGTGTTAAAAACGTTGAATAAAATAGCCTCTTTCAGAACCTTTAGGTCTCATTTATTTTGGGATTATTCATCAATGCTTATATGGTGTAACAGTGAAGTAGAGTTTACTAAACGAAGAAGAGATCTTGACAATCAGCTAATGGCTTGATGCTTGCCATACTAACATGCTGGTCACACACGCTGCTTTCTTATGCCACTGAAAGGCTGAAATCTTATTCTAGTATGTACATTGTATAATGCTGATATAAAACACTACCAATACTGTGTGTTCAAATTGGGGAGAAGAGTGAAAATAAATAGTATTCTTCCAAGCTCCACCCATACACCACACTATGTCCATTTGAGATAGATACCAAAATAAGCCACTCAAAGTAGATTGTGATTGCTTCTCTTTTTTTTTTCTTTCAATGCAGTGACATCAACTGATTACCGTTCACTCTAAAGCCATACTCTGGTGTTTTCTTGGATCACACTTGCTGACAGGTGTCTCAACGTGAGTCACAAAACCAGTGCAGACAGGCTTATAACCAAGAAGCTGGAGGGAATGGGATGTATGTTATTATTTATGGTGTTGAATCTTCTCTCAATCCAGCTGTGGAAATGAGAATTGTTGCAATTGCAGTTGTCAGTCTTCTCAAGTCCTTTGGCACATCAGTCCCTCCACAATCTTTCTAGGCTCGGGACAATTGTCCTGTTTCCATGTCATTCGTGTTAGATCTTTTGCAGAGATTTCTCTTGTGCCCAAAACACATATAGCCACATTAAGCTCAAAATTCTGCACACATATCAGACACAGATGTCAAGGTGTTGATGTCCTTGTCAGAGCACCATATTGTTTGTCAGGGTCTGGCAAAACGGTCTAGGATGGATGAATTTCAATACATTTTCCATGCTATAATTAGCATCATAAAACGACATGTGGGGGTTGGTCTGCTCTGCCTCTTCAGCACATTAGAGAGCCATCCATTGTTTTGCATCTTTGATCTTGTCATCAGAAGCTTTACTTTAGTGCTTCTGAAGAGCAGGTTATGCATTCCAGATGGCCTCAATGGACTTCTCTTGAGGCCATCCAGCAGATGTCTGGGATCATGCCAGTGGTGCTGAGCTGCATCTCCACTCTTGGCACAGGCACAATGTTCTCTCTTATATTTGGAAGAGAAGTTGCAGAGGGCACAAAACTTGTCAGAGTACCCACGTGAGAGTCATTGCACTGACATCTCGGCCAGGTCTCCAACAGCAAATGCGAGTCAGTGACTACAATAATACCAGATGAAGAGATTGGAAGTGTGATTAATAAACCAGCAGTTATTCCAGATTTTTTTTTCCAGATTGACAGATACACCATCAGATGGTAAGGAAATCCAGCAGCTTTGCAGTGTTCAGTGAATTGATTGCACCTCATACAATCCAGAAGAAGTGCAACAATCAGTCAGATGGATGAGCTCCAGTAAGAAAGAATGGTGCTGAATCTAAAGACACTTACTACTGCCTTAAATCCCAGTGTCAGGATTGAGTATCTGAGTATTGTGGATTTATCTACCATCACAGCAAGTGTTGCCCTCTTTTCCGGTATTTTCAAGACCACATTTGCTTTCATTTTTTATTAAATATGGTGAATGGTCTGTACAGACAAAAGATCTGACTCAAGGACTCACTGTGTGGACTCTATTCATTTTCTGCACATCAACTTAATGGGTAAATTTGAAAAAAGCCTCTGAGGCATTCAATTTTGTACGTTGTATGGAAAATTCACCACGTACTGTCGTACACTGGGGCCTTGTTTTCCTACTTGTTTAGACACTTTAACAACAAGAGGTTTTTGGATGCAAGATGTTTTCTAGATAGCCTATGTCACCATGTATTTCTTCCTCCATAGGAGTCCCTGCTTTTATGACTTATTTTCACCAGATGTAGGGATTTCATAGTTCACATGCTCTCTAGCCTCATGTACTCCCTGTAGTGTTTCCAATCCCAGACCCTCTACCCTTAAACAGGTGGAACAATACTAACTTCTTCCTCTTCGCAGTGAACCACATGACGTCAGACTGTTTCAGCAGGCAATGGCTAAGGCACAAGGTTTGAGCTGAACGAATAACAGACTTTTCTATTTGCTGGCAATTCAGAAAAATTGGGGAGGGAGGAGGGAATAGTCTGAAGTCAAACAAAACATTATTTAGATTTTGAGTATTAAACGTTTAAGAAAATAAAGTTTTGAAACAAAGTTGTTTTGGATTGAAAAATCAAAATGTTGACTTTTAAACTATTTTTTTTTAAAAGTCAAAACAATTTTGCACAACACACATGAATTTGCAGAATGTTTCACTGTCACCATATCTGCAGTTTTCACCCCCAAAAAAGTTCCAGCTAAAAACTTTCACCCAGCTCTAGTCCAGGAGTCGGGAAAAATGCAGTCAGGAATGCTTGCAATATATTAGAAAGTGTAGGCCAGTCTCACACTAAATAGGGGATTTAAAATTGTTTTAAATGAACTCCAAAAAAGTGTGACTTCTTTTCTGCCTCTTGCTTTTGGACTCTCCAGGAGATGCTCCACTCACTTCAGTAAAACCCTGGCTTAGGTTTCTCCTCTATGGACTATGGTTAGAATTCGGCATACTAAGAGCAATGTGGCTGGCACTTCCAACAAAGCCAGTTGCATTTGTTCAGTGAGATTTTATACTTCAGAGAACTGCTTTGCCAATTCTGCCTCAGTTTGAAGGTTACAAAACTGAACCTTTCACTATGACGCACTGTAATTATTTCAGATTTTTTTAAATGTTTTCTTGAGGTTTTATTTGTACTTTTAACATTATAGCTTAGCTGTGGAAGAGATTTAGTACTCCAAGCAAGCCCAATCATTATTACAGTGCAACATTCTGGAGAACTTATCACTGCATCATCTATTTGAGTTCAATGCAATGGACTTACTTACAAAAAAAGGTAAGATAAGAAATACATCTCTGTTTATTTGAGTCACTCAGATGTTCCCCCAAAATATTCCAGCTACATCACAGACATGTGCTGGCACAGGTAGGAAATGTGAAAGCAGAGTTTCTAAAGAAAGATATCTTGGAAACAGAAACTAAGAACAAAATTCTGGCCTTGCAAGGGGTTCAGGTGTCACTACAAGAAAGGGGAACAAAGCTGTAGTCATTCTTCATGCATGGTGTAGGACGATTCTGGGTACCAGGGTGGAACACCCTGAGGAGGTCACCTTGTGGGTGTTCTAAGATGGAGCAGCATTCACCCCTCCCTAATGCCATGCTACTAATGCAGCATATAAACAGTGGATATTCCCTCACACATGCCTCCTCAGAGCTGTGGAACAGAGCTAGGTGTGAGAGTTGGGGTCCCTCTGCTAGGTGAGTCTGGTATCCTGTTATCCTGCCAGGTTCTCAGAGGTGGTAGAGGGTCCCCTTTCTTCCCCACCCAAGTGCATTTATGCAAGTAGGGTAGAAATTTGTTGCAGGACTTTAGATTGATCCTCTTGAAGAAAGACACTATAACAGACTAAAAATAACTGCAAGTTTCATGGGTTTATTTCTATTAATGGTGGTTTTTATTGGACCATTTTGTTTTACAAGGAGATTAATTTTAATCTTTGAGTGACATTTATTGAACTTTGAAGAGTATTGAGGAAATCTCTTTCCCAAGGGAAAAATCATTTTTGGACAGAATATTCATTTTTTTCATCAATTCTCAAGACAGAGTAATAGAACACAGAAGCTTAGAGATGGAAAAGGCCTTATAAGCAATATATATTGCAGGACTGATCCCTATACTAGATACTCCAGTGATTTGCCCAATTTAGTTTTAAGTAACTTGAGAGGGAATTTCCTTCCACCGCTTTTGAAAAAAGCTATGCCATAATGTAAATGATATCACAATTGGGAGGTTTTTTTTGTTTCTAGACAGAGATAAAGTGATACCTTCAATTCAGAAAAAAACTAAACAGACACCTGTAGGCAATGAGATCTGTCTACAGAGTTCCCCAACATGTGACTCCCTTCCAGACTAAGAAATATTTTGTAATACACTACCCCAAGACTTCTAATCCAGAGCAAACTAAATTTGGAGGCCCAGATTTTCAGCGGCAGTACATCTGACTGTAATAAAGCTATGCTGATTTGTAACAGCTGAGTACGTGGCCCAGAAACAATAACCATACCAAAAATAACTATTTTTGACATTTTAATTATAAAGAAGGTATCAAAATTGTAGTATACTCAGGCACAGTGTCATGGATGAGCCTGTCTTGGTGACACTAGGGTTGAAGTGAGGAAACTGCCTTAAGTACTTTTTTGATCAGACAATTATTCTTTGTCTACAGTCGTGGTGAGAAAAAAAAACTAACTTGAGTCACAAAAACAAGAATGAAAACGAGAAGAGAACTTAAGGCTTCTGCAATGAAATGCTATGCTCTCTTTTTTCAGACGCAGCTAAAATTTGTTAAGTTTTGTCTAGAAAAAAAATCAGCTGTCAAAAGAGCACTGCCGGAGTTTTTTTTTTTTTTTTTTACACAGTGGGCCAGGTACTGCCAGTTAGTAGCATTTTGGATGAAGGGGTGGGTAGCCACTTCTTTCTCCTCTGTGGGTAATTAGGAAAATAGTGTGACAGCTAGGCCTGAAATTCTTCCTGTGCTGACTTACAGGTTCCTAATTCAGATGGTCTCTTCCTTTCCCTTGATGAAATCTGAAAATGACAAGTTCTTCCTTTGCTTTGGGGAAACAGTTTCCATAAATTCTGTTACAGATGGTCAATATATCTATATTCTGCCTTTGGTGAGAAGAGTTCAGTAATTTAGGTGCCCAGAGATATTAGCAAGGAAGAATGACCATGCCACCAAAATTAATAATTGAAGGAGAGATTGCTGAGGAAAAACCTGAACTTCTGTTCTTCATTCAAAAAGTCAAGTTAGCACTTAAACTTGTGAGAACCACCTCACTTCAGTGTGAGAGGAAACTGCTGGTTAAGTGAACCCCAGTCATCATACAGCAATGCAGAAAGTTGAGAATTAGTGGATGGCCTTTCAGTGTAGTTCACTATATTAAAAGCTGCATAATGAACATTGTGTTGTTTTTCAAATATTTTGTTAGCAGCAAGAGCTTAATGAAAATTTGAAACTACCTTTACAAGTCCCCTTCCCTTGGACTAGCTCAGCACTGGCATAGTTCCTGGTGTAACTTAGAGCAGCCACCAGCCTGCTTTAAATTACCTCCGGTTGCCTATGGGCCCAAGATGGTGTTCTGGTAGCTAGAGATTGCTGGAGCACAGTAGCACTTAAGCTATTCCTTCTGTCCTTTGAGCATGCTCTCTATTCAGGAAGTTAGAAGGGGGTGGCATACCCAGGAAAATAATCAGGGGATTACATCTGTATCATTTCCGGCTACTTTTTGCCACCAGAGCAGGTCCAGGGACCTGGCTATGTATCATAATGCATAAGAACAATGGGGTGGAGATAAGTACACATGTGGAAACTTTACTTTGGCTTCTATTGTCTTCTGACTTCCTCTTCAAAAGGAACATTCTTTTAACACAGTTTCTTTGATTGAATTTTTTTCAATGTTTAGTGCTAACAAGGTAGTTCATACTTCACAGATAGGGATGAAGACAGTGTTTTCGTGTTGTCAAGCAGCAGAAGTAGAATATAAAGTTCTTATCTGCCTCCTTTATTAATAGCAACTGGCCACAAACCCTGAATTTGAACCACTGCCTACATAATCAGACTTGCAAAAGAAAGTTTCTCTCAAATATCAACAATTGCTTGATGGGGCAACAGGGGTTTTTAACCCTTTGTCTGCGGCTTGATCAAATCCTCATTTTCCTCCTTTTTTTCTCTCATTGTGTGAGCCAAAAAAGCAATTCTAGAAATTACATAGCTCTCACACAGCTCCTGCTGCAATCCAGTGATTTGAATCAGGAACAATTCACAAGGTTTGATGATAAACCTCAGGGAAAGACTTCTGTGTTGTTAGTACTAAGAGCCAGATATTTAGTTACATTCTGAAGTTTGAAATATTTCAGTTTACTCAAGTTTATGAAAATATGATGCATGATATAAGCATCCATACACACTATAATTCAGAGAATTTATTTCAAGATGAGCTCAATAGATCATTCTTTGATATTAGTCTGGTCTCTGACTCCATAACAGACAAATTTGTTCAAAAATAAAAAATGACCTTTTTTCTATTTTTATTATATGATTTTAGATAAAAATATAAAAAGTAGAGGTTTGGAAGAGTCAGTCAAAACTTCAATCTGTTTAAATATCCCTGTATTCCTTGTATTAAAGAAAGCACAAGTGCATATGGATTTAATTTTGAAAGACCATTTGCAACAGCTCAGATTTCCACTTAATATGGAATCATAGAAATGTAGGGCTGTAAGGGACCTTGAGAGGTCATAAGTCCAGCCCCCTTCAAAACAATTTTCTATTTGCAAAGTACATTAAAGCTGAAATTAAGCAGATCGTCTTTTTTTAAAAAAAAATTAGTACTATATGTATAGAAGACTGAGCTATTTTGACTCTATTCCTAAAACCAGCAGCAGGCCATTAAAATTTAATGTAGCCAGACAAGAAACAGTGTTTTTATGATGCAACAGCCTAGGATAAACCGCACCAGTGGAATTATGACTTATGCTAGTTCTCTTGTATGCTGCATTATTTGTTATATTCCTAAAATGATTCTCAGCACATTTATATTAACTAAATAAAATATGAGAATTAATGTGTGTAGTACTTATTGTAAAGAACAGGGAGTCAGGACAAGGAATTCTGATCCCAGTTCTGCTACTCTCTCTGTTTTGTGGCCTTGGGCACTACTTAAATTTGGTGTTTGTCTCCTAATTTGTAAGATAGCCATAATAGTGTTTACACAACTTTTTAGAGAAGTTTGAGATCAGAGGAAAAAGCTGCATAAGTTCATATTACTCATATTTATAAACACTAATAGCACAGAAATAATGTCTAATCTTTAATTTTGCATATTTTTTCATCAACAATTATAAGCATAATGAAAACTTTATTAAAGGTGACCTGTAACAGAAAAAAAAAAATCGCGTTCTTCTTTGCTTCTTGATTACCTCTATCTATCCAATAGTAGTTGTCAAGTAGTGTCCCCATTAATTACTGTGAATTATTAATTTGCATTCCTTACATAGTCAAACTTCCTCTTCTACCAATAGGCATAGGACTCAGACAAATAGCACCATGCTTAGAGGTGTGCGGATCTTAAAGCCACTATCTGAATTCTGAGTGTGGACAACATTCTAGAGGCTCTCTCCTCCAGACAATGTTGGCAGAGAAGTAGAGGGGTTTTTTTAATAGGAAAAGGAAAGGAGAAAATAGATGGTACTACTGAGTACTTTCCTACCCTGAATTAATGCCTTGCCCTTACAAAGACATACTGCTCAAGTAAACAACTTACTGGCTGGATAATAGCAAAGACTTCTTAGGTTTCCATTACTTCTATTCTTTGAAAAGTAATTTAGTGTCTATTACATGTCACAATCTGTTCCTGACCTATTTTTGTATAAGAGTTAACTTGATGTTGTTCCACTTTTTAATATGTTATAAAAATAGTAGACACTTCTCTGTGAAACTTGGCAGATGGCAATGGTTTACCTCAGGTTCTAAGTCATGTATTTCCTCTTTAAAAGCACATTAGTGAGCTTACTAAATCTTTGTTTAAACAGCAAGTTCTAATTTACTGTCCAAACAGTAATGGAAAGTACTGACAACAGTTAGTACACTTTATTAAGAGTGTTAATGGCAACAGTCACCTTTTCCATAGATAATGGATAGATAGATAATGGATCTTACTATGGCATCCCTGACGCACCTTACTGTACCCTACTGATGAAGTCCACAAAAACTGAGGACTAATACTTACACCATTTTTTGTCCGAAGTTCACTACATTCAAATTTGGTTAAACATCAACAATATTTGCTTGTTTCTGCAGTTTTCAATATGCTCAGCTAAGTTCTCTGTTAAAAATTAAGACAACAAAATGGACTGGGCTGTTTGAACTAATGACATTTCCCACATTTATGATCACCTGCCAATCTTCAGGAATTTTGCTGAGGTGACTAAGGATGCAAAATTTGCTCCCCATGACATTTGTTTTAGAGGCCCTTTGAAAATATTCAGCACTAATTTCCTAGTTTTAGGCCAGACGGGACTATTATGATCTAGTCTGACCTCTTGCAATTCCTGCATGAAGCCCAACTGTCTGTGGTTGAATTAGAGTGGCCTTCTTGGAGAGGCTTCCAAACTGAATTTGAAGATTCAAAGACATGGAAATTTTACCATATGCCATAATAATTTATACTAATGGTTGGTTACCATCTTAAATATTTTATAGGCACTATAGAAAAAAATAATACTGTAGAAAACCCAGAAGTAGATCAAACAGTATCTGCATACTGTAAAAAAACCTAAAAATATTTTTTAAAATTAATATGGCTTTTTGGGCCCCTTATTTATAATCTTTTCCTTTCTTTTTACATAGAAGCCGCTCATCCTATTTATAGTTTTAAATGAGGCTATTTACTTTTTTTTTAAATGTATTTATTCCATGTGTTTTCATAACCGATTCATCATGCATTGTTGTTCAGCATCTTGTTTGGATCAGAAGCACTGTCAGTTTTTCCTATAAAAGTTTACTTGATTTGTCGCTGTATCTTGAACACTTAATATTCTAATACTGAAATTGTCCACTAAGGCCTATTGTTTTGCCCCTGCTGTTACCATATGTATATGTCAGATGGGTAGGTTCTATCTGGGGTCTCCTCCAGACAGAATCTTGCCAGCTGATCCGGAGAGCAGCTGGCAAGAGTACAAAAGCAATAACAGCAGAGTTATCAGCCTTGGTGGCCAAGTATGTCATCTCCAGTTCATAATCACCCTCCACTAACCTAAGTACACCAGAAGTCTTCCTAAATGATGTCTCCTTATGTTACTCCTGACAATTATCTGACCAAATCGAGATGTTTGTTTTCAGATCAGTAGTACTCCTATCCCCCTCATGCCATGCTATAGGCAAAGGGTCCACGTATGTTTGTTTCAATATGTAAATCAGTTTAAGATTACATTCAGCCATGACATTGGATCAGTTTAAGTTTGTGTAAAACAGATATGGAAAATGGCATACCTGAAAAGGAGACAAAGTAAACAAACAAACAAAAAATGCTAGGGCTAGCAAAGCAGCCATATTGTAAAAAGCATCTTATGGTATAAAGTACTAGTTTATCATCCTATTGGCCACTATAATGCCAGAAAAATATATTATAGAATGAAGAGGTTCACTATACGGACCATTAGTGCACTATCAATTTGTTAACTTGGCTAAAATATGGCAAGCCTACTGGCCAGAAATTATGTACCCTATATCTCTGTTCTGTACCTGGTACGCACACCAGATTTCCTTCCTTGCTTCCCTCCCTCTTCTGTCCTAAATCCTATAAATGTCAGCAACCTCTGGTGTAAAAGAAAACTTAAAGGTGATTAGAGGATGTGATTTCAGACAGATGTTGTTTTGGCATACACCATTTTTTTCTAAAAGCTTCTGACAGACATTTCTGAAGGTATCTGTGTTCTTCCATCGTGGGTTAAACAATTCCAAGTTTAACCCACAATGTCAAAAATAATTTTGCAAAGTTTATTACCTGAAACAAATATTTAATCTTTCTCATTATATCAGAACAGCACACATTTGGGAAATTTTAAAAGATCATTAGATAGGGAAGAATTCTCTGGTTGCATTTTACAGAAATATATATATTACTTATACAAATAATATATCATTGTATTTATTTGTAGAAGTAAAAGTAGTTAGTATTTTAATATTTCCAAAACTTGTAGTTTTTTAATCTCTATTTTACAGAGTTTTGGCATCAGTGTACATAAACCTTTCATTACAAACAGTGCTGCTGCTTAGATTCCGGTTTCTTATGCTCAACATTATAGCACTGAACATGTAGTTAAAGCCTCCTGTTGTGAAGAATTCTTGGTATAACAGAGAGAAGGGAAATTGTTTTTCCACTTAGTTACATACTGAAAAAGGCACTGCCTCTTGATTTTGACACATCATTACCTACAAGTCCTTCCTCTTCTCTCCCACTTTAAGCAAGGAGGTCGGTGTCTCTCTCTCTCTCTCTCTCTCTCTCTCTCTCTCTCTCTCTCTCTCTGAGTTAAGCAACAGGAATAGTGTAGTTTACTCAAAGCAGCAAGAGATTTCCCACAATGCAAAAGGGAAACCCTACCTGACCTACTACTTTGCTATTGTTAACGGCTGATATACTTGACAAAAGCAGCATGTTCTTATGTGTTATCTTGTGTGTAATCTTATATTCCTGTCAAGTTTGTTATTGCAGCCTGCTGTAAAATGTACATCCCATAGCCCTCTGTGTATTCTGTGTCCCCATGCCTGCACTTTCCTTGGTATGCTCCAAATATGCCCTTATTTGACACTCCAAATGAAGTTTTAGTGGATTCAGAACAGAATTTTTAATTAATTGCCCCAGGATCATAGCAAAAACATGCAAGAAAAAAAAACATTACCGACATGAAATCTAAAATACTCAAAAAGCATCATTGTCTGCTCCACTTACCAAGCACAGAAATTTCAGAAAGATAGAAAGGTCTTAATATGTTAATACTTGTTCCTACTTTACATAGCACTCAGACTCTGGCACAGCCCTACTTGTACTTCTTCCTTCTCCATCTGTACTTAATAAAGTACTCATCCTAATGACACCATTCAACATCCAGTTTTCCCTCTGCTTGGCACAGGAATATGGTATGATCATGTATTATTTGTATTACACGTAGCACCTGAGGTCTCTATTGTGCCAGGTGTTACACAAACAAGATAGTTTACAATCTAAATAGATGTTTTCCTACACAAACCAAAGATGGGAGAAAGGGAGCCTTATTATTCCCTTTTACAGAGGAAGAACTGAGGCAGAAAGTTTTCAAAGGACCCCCAGGAAGATAGGTGCTCAATTCTCAGTGATATACAATGGTGGTTGACCACTTAACTCCTGTGGGTTCCTTTCCTACATTCCAGCGAGTGGGAATGCTCACCATCAAAAATTTTGTAGTGGACCCAGAAAGTTACTAATTTCCTGAGTTCCAACCATTTGCTAGATCCACAAAGGCATCCTTCACACCTTTAACAACTAAATTCCTCTGTGTGGTGATTATTTCCCTATTTACATTTCTTCAGGATTGTGTCTCGGAGGATGATTTAAAAAAAAAATCAAATTGCTTAAATACAGAGAACTAGTGACACAAGAGTGCTATGGAAAGACTGTCACCTCTTCCTTCCCCTCCAGAAGCAGTGGTGTTAAAAAGTTGCATGATCTGTGCACACTTCATAATCAGGCAAGCTATTGAGATGTTATGTTTAATATTTTCTGTTGTCACCAGTCTGAACAGCTCTTTTTTGAGCATATCTAAAATTATGGGAAATTGCATTCTGAAGACTGGTAAGCAATTTGTGGTAGCAGAAGGAATGCTTAACATAACTGGTAGGAATTGCCATTAGGTCTTTCTGAAATTTCTCTCTCTAGTTGATTAGTTCCATTAGCTGGCTGTTTTTTCTCTTCCCTATGAGTTGCCTTCTCTTTGTTCTTGTTTTGTTTGTGTTTGTTTTACAGTCAGGACAAATGTCTCTACCCCACAAGTAGAGCTAAGCACTCTCAGAATAACAATCATTTAATAATGCTTGGCTTCATGTGTGTCAGCTGCAGATGACATTTAGCACAGGCTTTATCTCAGTTGTGGTAATTACTATACTGACATGAGCTCCCATACACAGCACAAATTGTTTTCAACAGATGTAACCAAGCAATCCTGCCTTCTCTGGAACAGTTTAGCTGGCTTTCCAAGTGACACAGTACATATGTGCACATACTATATTTTTATATCTATAATTTTACACACACACACACACACACACACACACACACACACACACACACACACAAAATAGGTCAGTCCATTTTTATGGCAATATCATTCTTTGTTGGTTCTGACTATTCAATTACCCCATGAAATGATGGTATGGAATCTCTCAGTTGTACTACTACAGCATTACATGCTGGCTGTGCATCTTATTATACATGAAGGTTATTGTTATTGTAATGTATCTCAGTGGTATACCAAATGTTACTTTAATGATGTAATTAATATGCTTGGATTTACCATCTGATGTTCTTAGGCACCACTTGTGTTACATGTGATACCACCTATTTCAAAGATACTTGGAAACAGCAGCTTTTTGTTAAGGGAGTTGGCAGAGAAAGAAAAGGATTAATAATAAAAGTCACATTCCCTAACAACCACTTTAAAAACATTTGTGTCAGATGTGTTCAGCAGACATGACAACTTGGAATGATGATGCCTCTGAAGTTTGTATAATTTGCATTATTTATAGTTAGTCATTATTCTTTATTCACGACTATAAAAACAGCAAAGTCCCTTAGACAAGTTCGGTTTTAGCACTAAGAGATCAATCTTTCTAGACTCTGGATTCTGTAATCAACTGAACACCTTTTGGGATGGACTACTTGCACCATTAAAAAACATTAACACCAGCTGGCTTGATAAATAATTCACATAGACAAGTTAATGTTCTCTTCTCTCAAACAAGATTTCTCTCCTCAACACAAAAGATAATAATTAACAATGGACCAAGTCCTGTGGTCCTTTACACTGTTCTTGCGCAAGAAAAATATCATTGACATAAATGGAAGTTGTACTTAGAAAAAAACCAGCAGGGATCCCAGCTGAAGATGAAGGCCCCACTGTCACACACTCTTGTGAGTTATTAAATATTGATATACACATACACAAAATCTTAGGATCGGGTAGATACTGGATATTTGGGTTTCATCAAACTGACTGAGTCCTTACAAACTGACCATTTATAATCCAATATATTTTTCATGTAAGTCAATAGCAATATTATCATTGGCTTAAATAGGATCAGGCCCATACTGTGCTAGTGACTAATTTCAAAAGATTCAGAAAATATAAAAGGAGAACCCAAGAGCTAAAGTATTTATCCCAACCTCCTCTCTCTAATAGTGGGCTCGACATCACACAAGAGCAGTCTTCTCAGTGTGATTTCTTTTTTTGTTTTTCTTACTTATGCTAGAAATGCCCAGACGTGAGAAAGAGCTCTGTGTACCTTGAAAGTTTGACTCTGTCACCAACGGAAATTGGTCCAATAAAAGATATTACCTCACCCACTTTGACTCAGAAACATCATGGACTGGTTAGTAATTCTTCTGGGCCTGTCAGGGAACAAGAGAACTGAAACATGAGTGTATAAAATTTAAAAAAAATAAAACAACTTGATTTTTTCAGAATTCAAAACAAGTGTGGATTAAGTTTGGTTAGCAGATGGGTGAAGGTCTAATTACATAACCCCAAAAAGTTACCAAAAGCTGGGACTGGACGACAGGGGATGATCACTTGATAAATTGCCCTGTTCTGTTCATTCCTTCTGAAACATTTGGCACCAGTCACTGTCTGAGAACAAGATATTGGGCTAGATGGACCATTCATCTAACCCGGTATAACCCTTCTTATGCAGTATGAAAATATCTCAGCATACTGAAAGATGCCTTCTTCCATGCTGAGACCTTGAAAACGTAGCTGCTGATTGACTACAAAATTATTTAAATTGAACATATGCAAAATAAAGCTTTTGGTTCAGTAGCATTTTAAAAGGAAATCCATGTCTGGCATTTAAATAGGAAGCCAAGGGACACACATGTAACTGTGTAGATAGGAGGCAGGTCAATTTACTGACTAGTTGTGTGCTACAGAGTTCCTCTCTCTGACTTAAAATATTTGCACAGACCATGAATTCCTATCCTCGCAAGAGACTACAGCTGGATTTTCTATAGGAGTCTTTCCAAATACTAAAAGTGGAAGTTATAATATGATTCACGCTTTCTTTTCTTAGGAATCCAGTACCAGTCTTTACCATAAGACAGTTATGCACATAATTATTTCAAATTCCTTTTTATGAGTAACCCTACAAAGATAAGCCATTACAGCATAACAATTACAATGCTCTCTCACTAGACTAACATCAATATAGATTTATTTTCCTTTAAAAAAAAATACACAAGGCCTACACCCCTATATTAATAATTGGTTATGTAGTGCAACTAAATATTTTATTTGTCAATATACTACCCAGGATGAGCCGACATGAAAGCAAAAGATCTGATTGTCAGAAGTCCCAATCTCTGTATTTATTTTGCAAGGGGTGTGTGTGTGTCCTCTTGCAAAATAAAGAGAGATTGGGACTTCTGACAATCAGATCTTCTGCTTTCATGTCGGCTCATCCTGGGTAGTATATTGACAAATAAAATATTTAGTTGTACTGCCAATTATTTCAGCACCCACACAACTGAGCATACGCACAATTCAAATAAGAACACTTGACAATTACCGTAGCTGTTAGGCTCTCACACAGTCTGTGGTTCAATGATTGAGTACACTGCATGAAGACATTTGGCTTCCAGCCTGCATTTCCTCCTATGTGATGTCCTCCTCCCCCAGTCTCAATCTCTCCTGTAATTTTGCACAAGTTCGAAATAGTACTGAGATCCACCCAAAGATCAGTGAGGGTTACCCCTGGCAGCTCTATCTTCTCCCTACAGGGCTGGGCTGAATCTGACTGGTGCTCAAAATAGCTGCCAGTTTTGTACCCCTGACAGAACTCACTACTGACTGGTCAGGAGCTTCCAGCTTCTAAGGATGAGGCTATGTATGTACATGCAGAAATGTCTGCACTTAATGAAGCCTTCTACATCAGCTTTTACACAGCTACTGAGCATGGTTAACAACTTCCTGCATCCCTCTAGTGTGCTGAAATAGTACTTCTTTGAAATCACTCAAGGCTCTATACTGCCACTTTCTCAGAGAGCTAGTACAAACAGCAGCAATTAGTGTTTTGGGCTAAACACCATGAAATAAAGAAAAAGAAATGGGGGTTACACATGCAATACTATGACAATATATGTTGGTCATGAGAAATATCTACAGATTAAAAAAGTGTTTCTTTCATGAAACTCTATAAGGGGGTAAATGTAGGAGTATCTGCCAAGTAATATAATAATATGCAAAATACAATGTACTATAAACATCTGGAGTCCAAATAATATGTTGTGATATTTTGCTTCCGCATGCCTGAATTCCCATTGTCCATGTCCTGGGAACATGTTTCTGCTTGCAGAAACATATCCCCTTATAAGAAACAGTACTGAGGTTTTTATATATTGTGACAGACCCAGACCAGTTGGGTACAGGAGTCTGGTAGAGGGCAAATATACTGGTCACTGGATGAGTATTTTTCTGTTCCCTGAGTGACCAGAGCAGGGGCTGCACTAGAGTAATCAGGAACCTGCTAGAACCAGTTAAGGCAGGCAGGCTAATTAGGACACCTGGAGCCAATTAAGAAGAAGCTTCTAGAATCAATTAAGGCAGGCTAATCAGGGCACCTGGGTTTTAAAAAGGAGCTCACTTCAGTTTGTAGTGCAGGTGTGAGGAGCTGGGAGCAAGAGGTGCAAGGAGCTGAGAGTGTGTGCTGTTGGAGGACTGAGGAGCACAAGCATTATCAGACACCAGGAGGAAGGTCCTGTGGTGAGAATAAGGAAGGTGTTTGGAGGAGGCCATGGGGAAGTAGCCCAGGGAGTTGTAGCTGTTACAGAAGGCACTATAGACAGCTCCAGTCCACAGGGCCCTGGGCTGGAACCTGGAGTAGAGGGCGAGCCCAGGTTCCCCCCAAACCTCCCACTTGACCTGGACTGTGGGTTCTTCCAGAGGGGAAGGTCTCTGGGCTGTTCCCCAACCCACATAGTGAATCTCTGAGGCAAGAAAATCTGCCAATAAGCACAGGACCCACCAAGATAGAGGAGGAACTTTGTCACAATATATATTACACACACAGCATCACTTCACAGGGGTAGCAGAAATAGTCATTTGAACTATTTTCTGTGGTTGTTCTTTTGCCTGTGGATTGGTGCTGGTTGAAACGTTCTTTTAGTGTGAATGGCTTAAGAGGCTGAGACCTGGTAGGAAGGAATGCTTTAGTTAAAGCATCTGCAGAATTTAAGTAGTAATAGTAAATCTGGTGTAACTAGCCTTTTGGTATATTTGCTTTTTCCCCCATCCCCATCTTTATAAAGTGGATTTATTCAGAGAGGCAAAAATCTCAAGAGGAACTGAGCACCTGGATCTCCTATTGAAGTCAGATCATACTAGCAAGAGCTCAGCAGCTGCTTATACAGCTCAGTATTTAGCCCCAGGAAAGAGTTCCACAATGGCAGAACTAAAATTGAAGTCTTTTTTCCTACATACACATACAGCAGCCTTCTCCACACTGCTGCACCACAGCTAAGCCCTGACATAAAGAGACCACCTCCAATAGTGTGAGGGATCATAGTTCAACTTACCATCTAAGGATAATAGAATTTTGGGGGGGAACACTTTGTTTAACTTCCAAACACCAGTTAGTTCCATAACCTTGGTCCAAACCAACTCTTAAAAAGAGAAGGGGCTGAGCTGGAAGATGGAGATGGGAAAACTAACATCACACTAAAAATGTGTAATCAATGTACATAAACATCTGTTTAATGAAAAGGCCCAACACCACATTCCAGCCTACAAACAACAGTCACATACAGCTTGGCTACACTTGCAAGTTAGAGCACATTAAAGCAGCCCCGGGTGCCCTAACTCCTGATGTGTCCACACTGGCAAGGCACAGAGTGCCTGGACTCTGCAGCTGGAGCGCTCCTGGTAATCCATCTCCATGAGAAGCATGAAGCTTGCTGTGTCTTGGCTGAAATGCCCAGGTGTCAGTGTGGACAAGATGTTGCATTACTGCGCTGTGATTGGCCTCTGGAAACATCCCATAATCCCCTGAAGTCAAGTGGCCACTCTTCTCATAGTTTTGAAATCAGCGGATATCCCCTTTCAAAGCTTCGTTTCTGACAGCTGGCATGCTTATCTGCTCCGGGACAAAGCAAACCATTAGTGCGGAATGCTGTGTGTGTGTGTGTGTGTGTGTGTGTGTGTGTGTGTGTGTGTGTGT
>NW_020664464.1:29527776-29552181 GCF_002925995.2 Terrapene triunguis | reverse complement strand
GTGTGTGTGTGTGTGTGTGTGTGTGTGTGTGTGTGTGTGTGTGTGTGAGAGAGAGAGAGAGAGAGAGAGAGAGAGAGAGGGCAGGGAAGGGGGTCTGCCCCTGTCTGAACATACAAGATAGCATGCTGACACACTCTCAGCACCCCAAATCACACTGTCTCTCCCTCCACATACACACAACACACTCCCTGTCACACTCACACCCAATTGAAAAGCACGTTGCAGCCACTTGCAATGCCACAAAGAGCAGTGTATTGTGGTTGCTATCCCAGTGTGTAAGAGCTGCTAATGTGACCACGTCAGTGCGCTTGCAGCTGACAGTATAAACACACGGCAGCAATTTCCCTGCTGCAGTCTCCGAAGGCTGGTTTAACTCCCAGCGCTCTACATCTGCAAGTGTAGCCATGCCCTGAGTCTTTGGCTATAGAAGGTGCATGGCAGTGGAACTTCAAAGTAAGGCTCGCCAAATGGACAGGAACTGAGGTAGCATAGCCACCAGTCAGTTTTAATTGGGCGTTTGCTTGAATTTAGCATTTTCTTTTATTTTCTCCCTCAAAACCTCCACCACAGTTACCATTTATAAAAGTTAGGGCTAGATGATTTAGTCTAGTCTACTCTAGCTGTGTTGCCCCTTACACAGGGCACATTAACAATTATTTCCTGCTTCCTTCTTTGCCCCAGGAGGGAAGAAATCTACTGTTAGAGTAGAGGTAGAGAAAGAGAAGTAGTGAGTTTATTAACCCTTGCAAGCTGGCTCAGCTGCTCTGATGTTATACCATGGGATACGATCCGAGCAGGAGTGTGAAATTCTATTCACAGATACCAAGCTGCAAACTAGTGTTCCATTTATTTTGGGCCCAATCCTCCCACACATGGAAATCAATGGGAGTTTTGCCATTGCCTACCCTAAGAGCTAGATTTGGTATTTTATACTTTTGGAAAGAGTTTGAATATATTCTGACAATAAAATACAAATCCCTGAGACTGCCAAAGATATGCAAAGTGCTGATGAGCATCTCCACTTCCTCTGAAATCATAACATAAGAATGGTCATACTGGATCAGACCAAATGGGACTTTGTCATTTAGCTTTCTCATCAGATCCTACCCGTATTTTATCATCTTCCATCCTCTCCTCCTTACTAGGACATAGAGAATCTCCATTAATAAATCCTCTCCGAAGGAATGTCTCTGTCCGAACCACGTGCTCCTCTGTACCTGTTGGCTTTCCCCCAGCCCTTAGTTTTAAAACTGCTCTACGACCTTTTTAATTTTAAGTGCTAGCAATCTGGTTCCATTTTGGTTTAGCCTGTATAGGCTCCCCCTTTCTCAAGTTTCCCCAGTTCCTAATAAAATCTAAACCCCTCCTCTCTACACCATCGTCTCATCCACACATTGAGACCCTGCAGTTCTGCCTAACTGGCCTTGTGCATGGAACTGGAAGCATTTCAGAGAATGCTACCATGGAGGTCCTGGACTTCAATCTCTTACCCAGCAGCCTAAATTTGGCCTCCAGGACGTCTCCCCTATCCTTCCCTCTGTCATTGGTACCTACATGTACCACAGCCACCAGTTCCTCCCCAGCATTACACATAAGTCTATCTAGATGACTCCAGATATCCTCAACCTTCTCACCAGGCAGGCAAGTCACCATGCAGTTCTCCCAGGCATCACAAACCCAGCTATCTATGTTTCTAATGATTGAATTCCCCACAACTACTACCTGTCTCTTCCTAATAATTGGAGTTCCCTCCCCTGGAGAGGATCCTCAGTTTTTAATTTATGCAAGTGCAACAAGAAAAACAGCTTCGCATACATATTCCTTGTCTTGATTCCCTACCTCTCCATTTGTCATCCCTTCCTATTAGACTCCATAGCTGTCTATATTATAGAGACCAAAAATAAAGGAACCTAAGGAGTAGTGTGAAAAATAGAATAAAAACATTATAGTCAAATAAAAGTCGGGGGGGGGGGGGGGGGAAGCTGCTAGATATGACTAAACACTGATTAATGATAATTTTCCCCCAAAAATTATGGAAAACCAAAAAAAATTCAGCCTTGTGTTTTATTTCTTATCTAACTAAAACTTCCTTTGAGGAGAAGATAACTATCAAGCTTCTTGTACAGTTACAAATTTGGAGACATGTAGATTTAGGGCCAAATCCTACTCTCACAAGATGTTCCACTGAATTAGGATTAGTAGCACGAGCAAGGTAAGTATGAGTTAGCCCTTGCTAAACATCATGCAAAGTACTAACCCTCTCCTGTATGGTACAGCGTTATTGCAGCACAGCAGTGCTAAAAACTGAAGCAAGCATGTATGTAAAAAAAATATTATATGGGACAAACAACCATGTGCAGCTCTGTCCTAAATATCTTGTCTACAGAATTTACAGTGACAAGCAAATTCTTTTTTTAGTTTACTTTTGTTAGTATAGAAAATCAGAAATTAAAAGGAGGCTGCAAGACTATATATTGGTACGGGGCCATTAAAGGAATTACATTGCCCATTGAATACCATTTAGCTTAGAATCAGTGCTAGTACTATTAATTTCTACCTTTTTAATGCACACTTTAGCTAGCACACGACCCATACTGTGTAACAGCAGTTACACCCCAGGGACTAGAGATTAACAGCATGTGCTACGAGTGGTTTATTTTACAATTGCTGTGAAATAAAAGCTGATGGAAATGAGCCACTGGTGAATTACTTTGCCAGCAAAATCAACAATATTTTTATCACTGTGGAAAAGCTTACTTTTTCTTTCTTGGTTTAAAAAAAAAAAAAGATTGTTTTCTTTATTGTTAACAGAAGGATATAGTTAAGGGGAAAGTGTGGGAGATAGGAAAGATAGGAGAAAAAGATGTTAGTCAATCCTGCAGTTCGTTGTTTTTTGCAGCTTATCTGAATAAATTTTACCAGCTAAATCTCTAGGTCACAGTTAATTAAAACACAATTTGGGCATAAAAAGCAACACACTCAAATGGAATGAAAGTTATTTTCCAGATAAACTATAGTCCGTCAGCTCTTCCTTCTCATTAAAGAAACATTAAAGCAGCTGCTATGCCAGTAATATTTTCAGAGTGCTGAAGAGGGAAAAAATAAAATCTCAAAGCAGATGTGTATACATGCATATGCGTGGGTGTATATATATATTTTTTAAATAAAATGTTTATTCTGAATGAAAGGAAAGAAATCCTACCTTTCCACAGTGCTCTCCTACAGAACAGTATCTCAACTGCTAAGGTCCTTCTAAATGTTTGCCAAATTAAAATGAAAGATTTCTGTAAGATCTACTGCACTGCTGATGAATACATAAAAGATATTTTGCATTGGCAATTGTAACTCAATCAGCTGCTTAACGATAACCCACACTAAATTTACTTACTCTCCAATGGCACAAGTAGATTTTCCTCCCTCTGCCACCTGAAACATACATCACTGAAGTGGTAAATATCCTCAATTATTGTTCTTGTCATGCTAACAGGTATTGAACTCCCCCTTACTTTCCACATCTTTTTAGAGGGAGTGGTGATAGAGAGGAAATCTTCAGAATTATTGTACAAGCTGAAAGTAGGTACACACAGGTAAGTTACACCCACACTTCCTGTCTATAACTGGATTTTTTTATTGTTCCTTTTTCTGCAGTAATTTCCACTTTTCTACTCTAGACTATGTTTACCTGCAAGCAAATGCTTACTTGTCTTTAGTCTTAGAGTCTCAGTGCAAATCTGAAAGTTTTATTTATTGTCTGGCTGTTAGTCCTTAAAGTACCACAGTTATTACTAAAGACGACAGCTGACTGCTTCACCCTATCCTTTAGTGGCCCCTAAGGCCAGGCACAACCAATTCAAGGATATCAGCTAATGGTATTTGGCATGATTTACATAGAGAGAATTCAGAATTAATTGTGAACTATTTAGAACTACAGCACAGTTGAGAGAGAAGGTGATTTAAGAGATGTTATGAGGGTTTGGTGACAAGGAACAAGGACAATATTAGATCCTTTTCACAAGTGTTGCACACCGTGGTGAGAGGATGGAGCTCAGCTTGTTTATTTCTTAGTTGTAGTTCCTTTTCTATTTATTAGCATTTACATTCCTGGGATTTGGGAGTCACCGTTTTAACTGTAATTTGTATGTAAAGAGTATATGCAATCCTAGGCATTACTTCATTACTAAGGGCCTTCTGCTGCTCCCATCCAAGTCAACAGCCAAACTCCCACTGACATCAGTAGGAGCAGGAATTGGCCCTAATATGTAAAGAGTCCCTGAAACTGATGAAAATGGACATCTCATTTGGGGAAATTTAACAAAACTCTCATATACAGGAATAGTGCTTTAGTCTTCAGAGGAGATGTTTTACGCAACAGAGGTCCCATTGGACTGTCTCTGTGGCTGCTCATCTGAAAGAAATATCCTATGTCTTTTTTCTAGTTTCCTGTCCAACATTTTCAAGTAGATTTGATTAACTAAGACTACATGGTCATACACTGAATTCTTAACATAGTGCAATGACTGTATAAGCAAATGTAGCCAAACAGTTGCTTTGAAAAATATTCTGAGATATCCAGAATATGAAAGGCACTGTAAAACTTACTGGATCTGGTAATCATCTGAATTTACCATACTCTTCAAGTACAGCTTAATGGACCACGTCATCAGGGATGGCTGCCTACGTTAGTAAGACTTCTGGTTCATAATGAATTAAACAAAGCAGCACCTAGATTAACACATTAGAGGCTACTTCCTGTTAGTTTTATGCAGGCAGGCATGCTAGGTTTAGACCAGTCCCTACATTTATCATTTTTATTGTGAAAATTTAATGTTTTTTAAAAGTGTTTATATTGTTTCAACATTTTGAAGACAGCAGTTGGCTATACTTAAAACTAGCTAAAATGCTTAGAGTTCTCTCTCAGAGGAAGACACTTCAGGGACTGTATTTTCTTCATGCCTTTAAAAAGAAGGTACTCAGATACTACAATGACGGGTGGCACTATAAAACCTTAAGACAGATGTTGATATGAATTCAGGCTTCAGCATAGGTGGCTTCTACTTGCAGCAATGAATGGGTATTAATGCGATAAAATAAAAGAAAGATCAAAGTCTGGAAGAAACAGCAAACAATTAGTATGGGAATGTGTGTTAATTTGAGTACCTTGGTTCTTGGCATAGAGATAAGGTAAAGCTCAAATCAAACCCCATTAATAACCAGAAGAAATGTTTCCAAAGAAACCAGCCTTTTGAAAAGCAAAAGAAAGAAAAGCAAATATATAGAGTTCGGTGTCCCAGTAAACCACTGATACAGCACGGTCATTTTGCTATAACATGTTCTGCTTGTATACATCTGAATGTCATTTCCAAAAATGCTGTGCAGAAATGGATAAGCACAGAATCACTCGGGTCATGTTAATTCTAGTCTCTACAGACATTGGCATGGTAGATTTAAGGGTACACAGGTCACATTTCTTTGATGGTGTATTCCAAAACTACATAGTTTCATGAAAGAGGGATTCTTGTTATACATGTCCATTACAAGCAGATAATGTCAGTTTTCCTAACTAGTGGAGTAAAAAAACCCTAGAACTGTGTGCGTCTGAAAACTGAGGCAGACTGGATGTCAGAGCAAATGAAATTAGATTTAAGTTGTATTGAGCATAACAAATCCCACAGTGGGGATGGCTGAAAGGTATTCTGTTATCTCACATTATCTTGCCATTAATCCATTGGAACCTCTACATAATATAAAATATTCTCTCAGTAAAGAGGGGGGAATTCTTCTTGTAAAATACATGCAGGTGAAGAGACACTTAACTTTAAGGTATGTTGAAATTTAGAAGCAACACTTCATGAATCCTGACATAGGCATTACTACCAAGTTCAACACAAAAACCTGTCTCATTACAACAGTAAGGATGAGATTTCACTGGCACAGAAGAAGTCAGGACATTCAGAATTAAGGTTATAGAAATAAACCACTGAAACCCATGAAAACAGGAGCTAGGAATTAAAGTATCATATCCCACAAACATGGAAAGTAGTATATTCTGTTAAATTAAATTAATGGAGATATCCCATCTCCTAGAACTGGAAGGGACCTTGAAAGGTCATCTAGTCCAGCCCCCTGCCTTCACTAGCAGGACCAAGTACTGATTTTGCCCCCGATCCCTAAGTGGCCCCCTCAAGGATTGAACTCACAACCCTGGGTTTAGCAGGCCAATGCTCAAACCACTGAGCTATCCCTCCCCCCAAGGGAGAAACAGTCAACTTCAAAAAGCATGTGTTCCACAGATGGATCTTCATTTTTCTGGTCTTCTATCCAAGCACTATTCATAAGTAAATTCATGCTTCATAAGTGACTGTTGTGCACAGGTAATTTGATGCTTGCAGTTGTGGAAAACATCCAGCTAGCAACTAGAAATTCAAGTATCCACAGACAGCATAGGCAGCAGTAACTCATCCCTCTCATCCATCCCAGCCACTATAGTTCAACAGTGACCTGGTGTGGAAGGATAGTTCATTTTCCATGCCCATTCAGTCCTTGGCCTGTTTGCAAAGTTTGCCAATTAATGCCAAGTGTCAATGTGTTTTTTGTGAAGCAGACAACTAAAAAACAAAAACAAAAAACAGGCACTCGTACACTAGCTGTAAAGATGACTGTGATTAAAACTAAAGATTTTAATCTTCATCAGCAAAAAGTGTCTTTTCAGGATTTGCACATCTTGGCTGTAGCTTCCTGTTGCCACTGACTGAAATACCAGGGAGGCACTGAAATGCCTGAGGAGGTCAGCAGCTCCTAGTGAGGTCCTTAAAAATTAAGTTCTTCTACAAGCAAATTGGCACAGAGCTCAGTCATTTGAGCACTTCAGGATTAAAGCTTTATGCACATAAACCTTGAAGAGGAGTTTACTGACTTACCTCTAAGCCAGTTTACCTCTACACATTCCTATGAATCCTTGGTCACAGCCACAGGACTGCCCACCTGCACATCAACTCTAGTCTTTTCTAGGAACTCCTGAATACAAAACTTTATGCCCCAGGAACGTAAGTAGTGCATAGGGGTAAATTTCACCCTCAGTATTTTAAGATTTATACATGAACTCCCCAAAACTTCTGCTTAGAAAATTTGATATGCTCAGCACAAATTTTCTTGTGCCAAGCCAATTTTAAGTGTCCGTTCTCAGATTTCTTTTTAAATAAAAAAAAAAAAAACTCATTAACTTGCAGTTAAGGTTTCTGCAGTAAACACTCATACATATCAAGAATGTTACAGCTAAAATGATTGCATGCACTTTGAAACATGGAAATGGTCTGTCAAGATAATTTACATAAATATTATATTCAAGTTCATCCGGTTAGTTAACGGAAATATTGACAGGTGAAAATTAATCACTCATTTCACATAAAAACCTAGTTCTGAATCATATGACAAACTAATGCAGTTTTTCAATATATACCTCACCAATAATTATAGAATTTACATAGCCCATGATCTGCATATTTTACTCATGTGCATGGTGAAAGAGTTCATTGGTGTATCTTGTAGTTTAGAGATAAGGCTGTCATTGCAATGAGTATAGTGATTTTTTACATGTAAAGATGGCTACTAACTGAACGTACAAACTCTATGGATAGTGGAATGCATATGTAAATGATTCTAACTAGTCATTGCCATCATTTTTAAGTAGTATGACCTAAATTTCATACTCTTCTTTAAAGGGAAATTTGGCAGGATGGGTAAGTGTTTTTGTGCTTCCCTACCAACAAAAGGCTCTTCTGAGCAAGCCTGAGATCAATGTCAAATATGATCTTGCCTATCCTCCCTCTTGTTTCTCTTGGTACTTACATCTGCTTCCTATCTCTTCCGTTTCAGCTTTGCAGTATTTATTGTTAATACATATTTAGTGTGTCAGCCTGTGGCTTTTCTTAATTTATGCACACAAGTACTAATTTAACTTAGGCTGAACGCAATTAGGGTAAAATTTTCTAAAGCTCTTAAGTCTGTTGATTTTCAGTTGGGATTGGGATGCTAAGTCAATTAGAAGCTTTTGAGAATTTTATTGTGACAGCGTACCCCATAAGGCTTTATGGGTGGGTGTTTACAAATGTATGTATGATATAACTGAAATATGTTTTGTGCTGCCTATGACATGGTCTACTATATCTATTAATCCTTTGTACATATATACCATTTTCTACTTGAGGTTAAGAATATGGGCTGTATGCTTGCTTGATTTCTAAGTAAGCTTGGTGAGGCATTTGGTCAGCTTCTTTAGGAAGGAATTTGCCAGGTTAAGTACCTGATCGGGAAACACTTGGGGAACAATGCATCTTGGAATGCTCCAATCCACATAAGAAGTCTTCCTGGAGACATGCAAGATACCATGTGGACAATGGCGTCGGCCTGTAAAGACTGAGTCATGGAGGGGCATGTGACTTGCCCAGGTGACTCCAAAACTCCATCTTGGAGCTGGACTTTGCATAGGAGGGAGGAAGGGGGTCTCCTCCCACAAGAGAGAGTCTATTTAAACCTGGGGGAGACCCCTCCATTTGGTCTTCAGATGGCTAAAGAAGGAGTCTCTCCACCCCCCCAGGATGCTTGAAGGAAACTGAAACAAAAGACAGTAACTAGAGGGGTTGTGAGAGATTGCTGGACCCAGGCTAAAGGGAGATTAGCCTGTAAAAGGGAGCATTCTGGAACTGGTGAGGAACTTATCTGTATTTAGTTTGATTAGGCATAGATTTGCGCATTTTATTTTATTTTGCTTGTGACTTACTTTGTTCTGTCTGTTACTACTTTGAACCACTTAAATCCTACTGTCTGTATTTAATAAAATCACTTTTTATTTAGTAATTTACTCAGAGTATGTATTAATACCTGGGGGAGCAAACAGCTGTGCATATCTCTCTATCAGTGTTATAGAGGGCGAACAATTTATGAGTTTGCCCTGCATAAGCTTTATGCAGGGTAAAACGGATTTATCTGGGTTTAGACCCCATTGGGAGTTGGGCATCTGAGTGCTAATCAAGCAAGCATACAGCCCATATTCTTAACCTCAAGTAGAAAATGGTATATATGTACAAAGGATTAATAGATATAGTAGACCATGTCATAGGCAGCACAAAACATATTTCAGTTATATCATACATACATTTGTAAACACCCACCCATAAAGCCTTATGGGGTACGCTGTCACATTTATCATGGGACCTACAGTTTTTAAAAGAGTGCCCAACTACAGGTATCTTGTAGCAGCTGATTTTCAGGAAGTGTTGAGCATCCACATTTATTAAACCCAGGCACTTTTGAGATGTCTCAGGTTTGGCACCCAAAAGAGCCAAAAATTACTAGCCATTTTTGAAAATTTGGGCTTATATTTTTTAACTTTCAAATGGACATGAAATAAGTTTCTGGCTAGAGCCCTGGTGAACCAGAATTGGCTTGAGTTTGACCAACACATTAGTCTCTAATGAACCTGGGTTCTGCTTTCCTAACTCTCCTCCCACAAAAACCAGCCACACATGCACAGAAATATTTTTTTCCAGATCAGATGGACACAGACTAGATTTACCACAACATGGAGCTAAACGTGACTTTTCATACCTAAATTAATCCAGAACAGGATTTCCCAAATCAACAGAGCATTAGAGCAAGATAGACTGGAATTGACCTCAATAGACTTATCAGATTTTTCCTTATATATCACACCTAAACTAGGTTTCTGATGATCCAGAACAAATAAAGAAGATTAATGAGGTAAAGTATATATTTGAGAGATCTGTTGAAGGCAGTCCTTTGCTTGTCACAGCAAGAGGACTTGTTAAACTTGTGTATCATAATAACCCTAAAATTAGCATCATTAACCTTATTTTTACAGCTCATAAATTGAAGAAGAAAACAGTCGTGCACTTTCAATAAACATTAAGAATTTGTTTTATTATAAATCACTTTCTGGACAAAGAATCAGAACATATACAGTAGGTTGCTTTCTTTACAAATAAGTTATAATATTTTAGAGTTACTTTGAGTAATACTCATTTTAACTCTCAGTTCTCTCTTTTTTAAACTGAGCCAATCAATGTTTTCTGTAGTAGGTTTTCAAAGTTTAGGTCTTTCAGCAACTACACCCATTTTTGAAGGGAAGTGCATTACATAAGAGTGGTCCTACTGGGTCAGACCAAAGGTCCATCTAGCCCAGTATCCTGTCTTCCAACAGTGGCCAGTGCCAGGTACCCCAGAGGGAATGAACAGAACAGGTAATCAAGTAAACCATCCCCTGTTGTTCATTCCCAGCTTCTGGCAAACAGAGGCTAGGGACACCATTCCTGCCCATCCTGGCTAATAGCCATCGACGGACCTATTCTCCATGAATTTATCTAGTTCTTATTTGAACACTTATGATCTTGGCCTTCACAACATCCTCTGGCAAGGAGTTCCACAGGTTGACTGTGCGTTGTGTGAAGAAATATTTCCCTTTGTTTGTTTTAAGCCTGCTGCCTATTAATTTCATTTGGTGACCCCCCTAGTTCTTGTGTTATGAGAAGTAGTAAAAAACACTTCCTTGTCTACTTTCTCTAAATCAGTCATGATTTTATAGACCTCAATCATATCTCCACTTAGTCGTCTCTTTTCCAAGCTGAAAAGTCCCAGTCTTATTAATCTCTCCTCATATAGAAGCCATTCCATACCCCTAATAATTTGTTGCCCTTTTCTGAATCTTTTCCATTTCCAATTCCAATACATCTTTTTTGAGATGGGGTGACCACATCTGCACACAGTATTCAAGATGTCGGCATACCATGGATTTATATAGAGGCGACATATTTTCTCTCCTATCATCTATCCCTTTTTTAATTATTCTCAGCATTCTGTTTGCTTTTTTGACTGCCGCTGCACATTGAGTGGATGTTTTCAGAGAACTATCCACACTGACTCCAAGATCTCTTTCTTGAGTGGTAACAGCTAATTTAGACCCCATCATTTTATATGTATAGTTGGGATTATGCTTTCCAGTGTGCATTATTTTGCATTTATCAACATTAAATTTCATCTGTCATTTTGTTGCCCAGTCACCCAGTTTTGAGAGATCCTTTCGTAGCGCTTTGCAGTCTGCCTGGGTCTTACCTATCTTTCGTAATTTTGTATCTGCAAATTTTGCCACCTCACTGTTTACCCCTTTTTCCAGATCATTTATGAATATGTTGAATAGGACTGGTCCCAGAACAGACCCCTGGGGGACACCACTATTTACCTCTCTCCATTCTGAAAACTGACCATTTATACCTACCCTTTGTTTCCTATCTTTTAACCAGTTACTAATCCATGAGAGTACCTTCCCTCTTATCCCGTGGCAGCTTACTTTGCGTAAGAGCCTTTGGTGAGGGACCTTGTCAAAGGCTTTCTGAAAATCTAAGTACACTATAGTGACTGGATCCCTTTGGTCCACATGCTTGTTGACCCCCTCAAAGAATTCTAGTAGATTGGTGAGGCATGATTTCCCTTTACTAAAACCATGGTGACTCTTCCTCAACAAATTATGTTCATCTATGTCTGACAATATTGTTCTTTATTATAGTTTCAACCAGTTTGCCTAGTACTGAAGTCAGGCTTACAGGCCTGTAATTGCCAGGATCACCTCTGAAGCCCTTTTTAAAAAGTGGCATCACATTAACTATCCTCCAGTCATCTGGTACAGAAGCTGATTTAAATGATAGGTTACAGACTACATAGGTTACCTCTATTATGGTGTCTTTAAAAAGTTTCCACGCAGCTTGCAGAGATTTCCCTTTTGGCACTGTACCCTTTAGTTTCTGTTTCACTAACCTCATTTTTGTGTAGTTCCCCTTTCTGAAATTAAATTCTACAGTGTTGGGCTGCGGTGGTGTTTTTTCTACCACAGGGATATTAAATTTAATTATATTATGGTCGCTATTACCAAGCAGTCCAGCTATAGTGGGACTCTTATTTGACTGTTTCTGCTCAGACCCTGCCTGTAGTTTATCATTTTCCATCCTCTCATCCTCACTAGGACATAGAGATTCTCTATAAATAGATCCTCCCCTAAGGGATGGCCGAACCATGTGCTTCTCTGCACCTATCAGCTCTCCCCCAGCCCTTAGTTTAAAAACTGGTCTACAACCTTTTTAATGTTAAGTGCCAACAATCTGGTTCCATTTTGGTTTAGGTGGAGCCCATCCTTCCTGTATAGGCTCCCCCTTTCCCAAGTTTCCCCAGTTCCTAATAAATCTAAACCCCTCCTCCCTATACCATGGTCTCATCCATGCATTGAGACTCTGCAGTTCTGCCTGTCTAACTGGCCCTGCACATGGAACTGGGAGCATCTCAGAGAATGCTACCATGGAGGTCCTGGACTTCAATCTCTCACCTAGCAGCCTAAATTTGGCCTCCAGGACCTCTCCCTTATCCATGTCATTGATACCTACATGTACCACAACCACCAGCTCCTCCCCAGCACTACACAAGTCTATCTAGAGGTCTCGAGGTAGGTTGAAGGGTGCTGGCCATTCACATTACTGTTACAGAGTTTTGATCACTGAAAAGGGCACAGCAGTTCCAGTTACATCTTGCTCTCGGTCTGTATGGATCACCTAAAGGGAACAGATACGTTCATGTCAGAAAAGAGTTATTCATGCTCACTGAGTCTGACAAATCTCAGACTTCTTTTTGTCACAGAAGTCTTTCCATGAATTTGTAAGGGCTAGAAGAAGCGTGGGTATCTAATGTAATTAATCAGATTTGTACAATGTCTATCACTTGTACAGCACCAACAGAAGCCACCACAAGGACACTACATGACAATATCATTAACCTATAGAAATTGGTCCAGTAAAGATATTACTTCACTCTAATGTTTGTTTCTCTAATATCCTAGGACCAACACAGCTACAACACTGCAGATATCAGTATATTTAAGACATCGTTATTAAATAATCTCCTGATTCCCATGGGACATTGGGCATGGGAATGTGCAGTTACTGGGGGCAAAAAGAGTTGGCCTTGCATCTTTATCTGATTAGTCAGTCTAGGGTTCCAGGTGATCTGTGTTAGCAAGTTCCATTGCCAGGATCTAAGACCCTCACCGAGAAAGACTGAAGAATGCCCTACTCCTCAATAATCTAAACCCCAGCTTCATCAGATGCATCAGCTCTGTGGAGCACAGCTGTGTTGATAGGTCATGTACTTTGAGCCTCTATTCTCCATCTTTAGAATGAGATTAATACTCCTTTCTCCCACCCCTTTTTCCTCATCTATTTACACTTCAAACTCAATGGGGCAGGGACGGTCTTCAACAATGTATGTACGGCACAATGGAGGCCCAATTTGTGGAGGGGTCTCATCAATAGTGCAATACAAATAAATAATAGTAGATTAGGACTAGGAATTTGAGTTTGGCCCAGAGGTGAGTAAGGAGCCAGGGAAGTATCTGAACAGTACCTAAAGTTTGCTGTATAACTGAAAATGTTCAATGTTTCCTCAAGCTGAATCAATGTTAGCCTGTGGCAAAGTGAAACATGTCTCACATTTTTTCTTCCAATGGAAAAACTGTTGGATCTAATGTGATTGTGGATTGATATGCTTAGCAATGAGATTGCTGCAGCATTTTATTAGCTTTGCAATAAGCCTGATAAGATACTATGACAGCAAGAGATACAGTCTGCTCTGGTTCTCTTATGTACTCCCTCTATTAAAAATCAAAACAAACATTTGTTTCCAAATTATGGTGTAAGCCATTAAGATGATCCAAAGGAGTACCTGCAGCCATGCCAGCTTGTACTGTGATC
Organism: Terrapene triunguis; assembly: GCF_002925995.2. NCBI lineage: Eukaryota > Metazoa > Chordata > Testudines > Emydidae > Terrapene > Terrapene triunguis. The sequence goes on along the minus strand of NW_020664464.1, from coordinate 29,538,379 downwards.
TTGTCAGATCTCACAACTTAAGTATTGTTGGACTGGGACAGAAGACCCCCTCCCACCCACACACGGAAATCAGTAGGTGCTTCAGGAAATGGGAATGGTAATTCAGTGGGTGTAGGTCTTCCTCCTATCTTTGTTAAACCAATACCTCAGCTAGGGTGACCAGACAGCAAGTGTGAAAAATCAGGATGGGGGTGGGGGGGGTAATAGGAGCCTATATAAAAAAAAAGACCCCAAAATCAGGACTGTCCCTATAAAATCGGGACATCTGGTCACCCTAACCTCAGCATTAAACCAGCATCTTAGCAAGCAGTTAGGGGACACTGTGCAGTTGTGAGTGTGATTTTCTTGGAATGGTGTAAAACCAATGTCCTGACTGACTGGGTCACAAAAGATCCCATGGCAGTTTCAGCAGGGGTGGATGGGTTAGCCTCAGTGTCCTGGTCAATTTTCATCTTGGATACTTGCAATATATTATTAACTATAGCCCCTGGAATTTCAGTTGGACCCATGATTCTTCACTTTTTTCTTTTCTTTTTTTTTTTTTTAAACCTAAACTGTTTTTTATGTTACTATTAAATGCTGGCCATGTTTCATCCCAGATATGTCTGCATTTCAATATGAGGAGCAGAGGTCAGACATAAGAATTACACACATCTTCTGTGCCCTAGTAACATATGAAGCTTAATATTTCTATTATTTGTAAAGTACTGAATCTTCAATTAACGATTCACATGAAAGTAATAACATTTATGTATGTATTTGCTTTCCATAGTACTGTCAACTAGCAGGTATATTCTGTATTTTATACCACACTTTATACAGAAGGCATACTGAAACAACAACAAATTTAGCTAAGTGTTCTTTCAGTTTCATCAGGGAAACAGAAATAAAAGCCTGTATGTTTGACAGTTTTCATAAAAGCTGTTACAAGCTCTTTGCAGTACTTTATAGTAACCTCACTTTAATCAACCAAGTCTCACCCTCGGTCTTTGATTTTTTTTTTTTTTTTGGTTTAAGTTACTTTGACATATAAAACAGCAGCCAGACATATAGACTTTCATTTTTCAGCTGCTTACGAGACCTGGAATGAGAAAAAAAGTGAACAGATATTGATGATTGGGGGGGAGGGGGGAGAGATCCTAGACTGTTACATTATCATTCAGAGTTTTTGCAGTGGCCTATTAGAAATTCAAGCCAATGCAACCCCCGCCCCTTCTTCCAGCACCCCTCTCATATTGTCACCAATACAAAAGGAAAGGAGCTGAGCTGTTTGTGTCAGTTCATTGAGCAATTTAATTCTCACAAGTGACAACTTAGAAAAAATGCAGCCACACAGTTTGGCGAAGATCATGACAGAGATTAAGCAAGGAGAGTATTTCATATGACTGCACAAGCATGAATGGGAACTTTATGTAATAGGGAATATAACAAGTAATCTTGTAGGCCTGAAATGTAAAAATGATATGGAGCTTGTGAAATGTTTTCTAATATACTGAAGCAGAGTGACAGATGATGCTAATATACAACCAGGAACATGAAAGTAATCTCATCCTGAAAACAGAACATTCTTACTTATGGGAATGTTTCAGGCATGTTTCTAACATGTCCATTAAATAAACACAATGAGGTTTGTTTAAAATTGTACTTGACTCCTATAGACTGCTAGTGCTTTTGCAGTATTGCTTTCAGTTTCATTGGAGTGCTATTGATTTAGATTAACTGTTTACTCATTCATGTGTGCTTATATGTGAAGTCAAGTTATAACCTTTTGTTCAGTTCCAAGGGTTATTTCATTACCTCAAGTCTTCCCAGCTGCTGAAAACTTTGTGGTTTCAGATCACAAGAATACAGCTTAATTTGGCTATTTCGCAACAGTGCATATGCTGTAGAATGCTGGGATGGTTTTCTGCTCAAGCGAGAAGCAAGACCTGCTATTTGCACTGTAACGGCATGGCACCCACTTCTCACAAGCACTCTCTTATGGTCAAGTGCCGCTGCAGTCTTTAAACAGTCCCAGGCCTGGTATCAGGCTGTACCCCCAGAGCTTCCTCCCTGGCCTGGAGGCAATAGTTTTGCGCCCTCTGAACTGGTCTTGCGCCAGCTCTCTAGCTGGGCCACTAAGGAGTTCAGATCCCCTTCTGTGGATTTATGGCAGGCCAGTTCCCCATTGGCCTATGTGGGGGACCCAGGCCTGCCCACTACTTCAGATTCCAGCCCAGAGACCCTAGGAATACCAGACACACACCACCATGCCCCTTTATCTAAACTGCTTTCAATTCCCTGGGCCATTTCTCCACAGACCCAGCCTTCATCGATGCTTCACCCTTAGTTCTGAGCTCAGTGTTCAGGCCAAGCAGTCAGCCAGGAGCACTTTCTTGCTTCCCAGGTCCCTACCAGCACTTAGCTGTCCATGGTGCTGCAGTTCCCTTTGGCCAGTCAGGTGCACCATCTGCACCCCTCCGGCTCCAGCAAGGAACTGCCTGTGGTTTGCAGATCAGCTCCTTTTGATATAGCCCTAATTGGCTGCCTCTGTGATTGGCTAGCCCTTTTCAGCCTCCCCCTGATTGGCTGCTTCCTGTGCAGTCTCTCTAGGCTGCTCAGAGAACTTCGCCCCACTGCTCCTTTCCTGGGACAGGTGTGGCAGGACCCTGCAGCCTCCAGCAGGGGCCTCTGGGCTTAGTCCACCTCATCACGTGCACACTATTTTAATAGCTCTTAAATCAATGCTTAGTTACCATCAATATCTTGACATAGTAGTGGGTCTGGAATACACCGCTACTTGACTTACCTAGAAAATATACCATTTTTAACCTACTTTTTGACATGGACATAGAAACAAAACACACACTATAGTATGATAAAGTTGTGGCCTTCACAATTAACTTTAAACTATTACCCAACTGCGGTCACTTTTCCAAGCTACCCAGCAGGGTTCTTCCAGTGCAGACCTCAATGGGCACCAATTCCTTGAGTACTATAAACCTAACAGTGGGTGTAAAGGCCACGCTCCCTCTATACACAATCAGGCCTGCCAAGGAGTCATTGGAAGCAACACTCCCAACCCACTCCCCTCCACGAAAGAGGTAGGAGAGAGGTGATCATAGCAGCTACATGCCGTGAGAAACAGTGGCTTACCCCCTTATCTTGCATTGCTTTGCCTAGGACCAGTGTCCAGGCAGGGTAATGAGCTACATGGACCTCAGTCAGATCCTTTCTAACTCAATTGCACTGGACCTACCAAATCTGTGACAATAGTAATTTCAGTCCCCAAGACCCGACCTCCAGGGCCCTGGGTGGAAAGTGAACACCCATATAACAATTTGCTAATTGTGCCATAGAGTAACAATCCCTTCCAGACCCCCAAACTGGTAATCAGCCTAGCCCCCAGCATCTAAGGAGATCCAGAAACTAGATTACAGTTGAGAGGGGTATTACCGAAACAGGGAATCCAATACAGATTCTCACCTAGACAGGAAACAGTAGCAACCTTCCAACCCTTCCAGGCAGGAGCCACTCATCCATACCATCTCCACCACCCAGTAGTAGCAGTGGTGGCAGAGAGGCTCCAGTGCTCAGAAAGCAGCCTTCCCCATACACACAATAAAGGCAATTGGGAGAGATGGGAGAGTGGAAAAGTGGAGGCAGCACATATAAACACTGCCCTACCTGTTCCTTGATGAGCTTTCTTCCCCCCTCTACCCAAAGGATGTCTTCATGCTCTTGGCCCCATTAAATGTGCACCCCAGCTAGCAAATTGAGCATTTGTTCAAAAATAGATTATATGAAATACCATAGATGGTAGGTCATCAGGAAAGGCAACAGGAAATCATAGACTTGTAAGTCTACATACTATTGTGTGTTCTGAAAAGCATTTCAATGTTTAAGTTGATTGCAGCTCTTCTGGCTAGTTTACAAAGGTAACAGCCTTCTTCGCTTCTGTATACTGTTTTGCTGGCCAATTCAGGTTGCAACAATACCAGGCTTGCAGTTCTTCCACACATCTCAACAGCACCTTAATATCAATGCCAAAATTTTGACTTTTGTTAGAATACATTAACTTGTATGAACACATTGTTTATACTGTATCTCACACTGCATGGCAGTTACAACAACAAAAGTGTTTTCACAATGGGCGGCCACTAAGAAAGCCCATGATGAAGTGTTGGCTATTCAGTAGGTAATCTTCCTTCTGGGTCAATACTCAGCCAACACTTCATCACGGTAGAAAGGTGCACTATGCTTCTGGAGGGTGCAGTCATAAAAACCAAACAAAATCAAGGTCACAACTAGTGGTGCAAGAGGTATTGGCATCAAAACTCAAAAACACAAACCAAGCCTTGATTTGGAGATTCACAAACCCCAGCTCATTTAAAAATTCTGCAAATGAGGTTGTTCCCTTAGGGCCAGGGCCAGTGTCCACTGAGTAGAATTAAGAGTAGAATTCAATATGTCACTATTTTTCTTAACTACATGACAGTTATGCACTTGCAAGCTGTGGTGGCATTTCTACATTTAAACTTTCAGGGCAAGCAGTCAAAACCAATTTTAAATGTGCTTTTAAAATTAATAGAAAATAGAAGCCTGAGGTGTTACACCTAGTGATTTTATTCCAGATTAAAACAGGATTCTCCAAGCTCATATGGATGGCAAAAACCTTCTAACTACAAGGCAAGATAGTAAACAAGGCAGGTTGGGAAAAAAACTCAGTCTTTTTATTCAGATTCTGGAAAGCCTTATGGCCACACAGTAGGGAGCCTTATTATTCCTGCTGTTCTCCAGTAGACCCAGGTGACAGGAAATCAAAATGTCAGTGAGTAGAATCTAAGGGGAAGGGGAGAAATAAGATGCTGCCTGTATCTTCAAAAAGAACGAGGCACCTTATCTTGACACCTTTTAGAAGTGTAACATCTAATGTTGGTTTGCATTATTTGGGATGGTAATTACACAGAAAATAAATGATAAACATGTGATAATGAGATAAGGTAACAGTGTGCCCCTCAATAATGCAGTCATAAGGACAAGAGTTTGAAACAAGCACTCTGAAAAGGAGTTATCAAAAATGCCAGGACTTAAAGAACACAATGAAAAGGATTGATGTGCTTTGTGTGTGCTGTAATGCTGATGTTATTTACACTAGGTTCCCAGTTGACAGTAAGTCAGCAGGGTGCCAAAACAATAGCTTATGTAAAACAGAGCCATTTAGCCATGTATTTGGGTTACACCAATTTTAAAATGTTGCAGATTAATTTATTTTTAGTATCTCTGAATGTTATGACAAAAGCCACACTTTTTTTTAAATAAAAGACAACAGATGTGATGAGTTATAAGGAAAAAAGCTATATGACAGCATTTACTGCTTAAAACATAGGAAACCCTCATTTAACAAGCTACAGTAACAATGTATTGGCTTTTCTTCTCCCATTGACTTGAATGGCCAAACTCCAATTGACTTCAGTGGAGTCCTTTTATGTAGGAAAAAAACTACTAACTATTAAATCTGAATGCTAGATCTATTTCTGACTGTTGAGCATAAGAGAAAGCCATGCAACTTGGAAAGCTTTAAAAAAAAAAAAAAAGGAGTTCCTAGTCACTTTGCAGCAATCACATTTCTTGGTGGTGGGCTCTATGTACCCTTGAGTGAAAAGGGTATTGAAACAGTGCTTTCTATTCTAAAATAGTAAGTTGGGTAGATCCTCAGCTGTTGTAAATCAGCATAATTCCATTGACAGGGCTATACTGACGACTTGTCTACGCTAACTTTTAGTTCATGGCAAGCTGAAGTGTGAATCTACACCGTATTAGCCTGACAAACACTGTCCCTGTGGACATTGCTGACATGCATTACCAATTAGTGCACTTTGATCTAGTCCTCTTTGAAACAGTACTAGAGCAAAGCACATTAAGAAACTGGTAATGCATGTCATCAGGGTCCACATGAAACAGTTAAGTGTCGGGTCAGATTCAGACTCCAGCTTGTGGTGAATTAAAAGTTCATGTAGACAAGCCCTCATTACACCAGTTTAGGATCTGGATAACCAGTGTGCATAGGAAAGTGAACTGTTTTGTGTCAGTTAAGCATCTCATGTACAATTACTACAGACCTAAGTATTTTTCCAATTTAAATGAAGGCACTGTAACATATTTAATAAAATCATTACACACGATTTTATTTTCAGACTTGGATATTCACTTTTCTTTCCAGTTTTGTCCATTGTAATGACGACTATGTAGACTCAGAGCTATTTTTCCCCCTCTCGGATGAAAGTTTTAGGTGGCTGGATCCATGAAGTCAATGATCCATGGACTCCCCCTTCCCATTAAGTCCCTTACACTAGTATATTTGGAGATATGCTACCCTGTTCAATACACAACACACCCCATATAGCTGTTCTGCCCATAAATCATCTTGTACAGCCCCAAAAGGGAGCTTAAGTGATAGGTCTTCTGCTGGCCCATCACAGCAGCATTAATTTCACCCTGGATATCTGATCCCAGCAAGTATTCCAAATGCAATTCTCCATGAGGAGGTGGAGGGAATCAAAGCCATACATCAGAGGTACCTAATGACAAAAAGCATGCCAAATTAGGGAGAAAATGTAGAGGCCAGTTTGGCATTTCTGTGGAAAGTGTGCCCCTTCATGAATATTTTGATATCAAAGCCCAGTCTAGGTTATCCATTTGACTTAGTAAGGAGAAAAGGTTTTTTGGTTGGATATAGCTGATAATTCTAAATAGGATGAATTTGAAGCTAAATGATACAGTTTCTTTCAGCGTTACCTTTCATCTTCCAAAACTGGGTCACTTACACATCTTAAAATTCCTTTACAATCAATAGCTATATTTAAAAACTATTAAATAGCTTCTACAAAACAATACAGGAGTGACACACTCCATGGTCATCCCAAACCTGTAAGGGGTTGTCACCACCTGCCCTGCAACTCTGGTGCAGTAAGTACTATGTTGCTGTGGCTCACAGCCCTGGCACCAATAGCCACCCAATACACACATAGGTCGCGTACCAGTCACTTTTTGCAGGATGACCCCAACCAGAGGCGGCTCTGGCTTTTTTGGCCCCCCAGGCAAAAAAGCTTCCCGCCACCCCACCCCCCCAAGAGCGCGGCAGGGGAGGGCGCCAAGCCCGGCCGCGGCCCCTCTCTCCCCGGCTGGCCGGAGTGCCGGGGGGAGGGCGGCGAGCCCGGCCAGGGCCCCGCTCTCCCCGACCGGCCGGAGCGCCGCTCCCCTCCAGGTGCCGCCCCAAGCACATGCTTGGTTGGCTGGTGCCTGGAGCCAGCCCTGACCCCAACCCCCTCCCAGTCCTGAATTTCCCCAAAACCATCTGCCCTGCAGTGTCCAGCCCTCTCCTGGAACACCCACAGAAGTTGTTGCACTTTTAAAGAGAACACACTGGCCTGTTAGCCTAACTGGGGTTAATACACCCTTCCCTTCAAACATTGCACTGAATTGGTTTATAATAAAAAAGTGAAACAAAATTTATTAAAACAAAAAGTCATAGGTTTAATACCAAGTATAAGGAATACAGATAGAAAGAGTTCCAACCACACAGAAGTAAAAATATGCTCCTAAGACAGTTTCAGCAAGTTACAATCTTTGCCTAAGAAGGTTTCTCCCTATACTCAGTTCCCAGAGACTTCAAACTCCCTTGGGTTGAAGGGCCCAGCATTCTATGATTTCAGGAGCTCTGGCCCCTTGAACTTCCGCCCAGTGATGGACATTTCTCCCCTTTCTTTTTATAGCCAAGTAACCCTTTGAAGTGTGTTTTTTTGGAGACGTAAGCCCAGATAAAGTTCCTTTTCCCAGCTGGGTGTGGACACCAGGCTGTCTGGTGTAGACTTCATGCTGTCTTCTCCTCTGCTTGTGACTTTTAACAATGTAAATTATCTCTTCCTGCAACCTCTGATACAAATGAAGGGCCTATTGAATTTGGCCACACCTGGTTTGGGATGTTGGCCTCTTTTCTTTGTTGGGTGAAAGCCTGTTTATTATCTTGCCCGGACATTAAACACCTTTAGTCACAGACATTAAAGGATAATATCAGTGAGTATCCATAATTGCTCATACAGAATTAATGCACACATTTCACAATATCAATCACCAGTGTGTCATTGACTTCCATAAAATACCATTCTCAACACACTTTTATAATACAGCAGTATTACATATACAATCAGTCGCTTTTATTGCTATCATTTGAGGTTCAGATCCCCACTTACTAAGTTGATGACTGTTTACCTTTTATGGAAGTGTACCTTCATTGTCTCTGCCTGATGACCAGGCTGGTCAGACAAGCAAATACACATTCGTTTGTCTAAGGCAAAATGTGCCTATGAATTGCTTGCCAAACACATTTTAAGAACATAATCCTAGCATATATCTATAACTTTGTACGCACCCTGTACATACATCATGCAAGAATATTAATTATCAGTGAATTATTAGTTTTCCCAATACCAACTTTTTGGTCTAGACGATGACAACAATGTTAGATGACAAGAGTTGCTGACAGAGTAGTGAACCCCCAACAAGCCTCTGTCACAATGAATGAGTGAGGGGCTCAAACACACAGCTCAATGGCAAGAACATAGGTTATGATTGTTACCGTGGTTCATTTTGTGGCAAACTTAGTCAAGTAAGAAAGCAGCAGCAGCTGCCGCCAAGCCTTTTTCAGAAACAACGTAATCCATGTTAGCAAATACCTGTCAGTCAAAAAAGCAAATCAAGACACTTTGCAAGTTGAAATTTCACATTAGACAGCCTCTTAGTTATTCCAGAGGCCAACATATTCTAATTCAGATATGCAGGACAAAGTGCCAAGACACAAGGGCTTGATTCTGCAAGAAGATAAGCACTTTCAGAGGATTCAGTGGAATCAATAGCACTCAGCAACTTTCTAATGATGGTTAAAATCTTTCAGGACTGGGTACGGCACAAGCAGATTTTCCATTTTTTAAATTCTCTCTCTCTCCACTAAGTCACAGTCTGATTGATGTATGATGGGGTTTGCTGCTTTGAAAGTTCTTCCTACGTTAATGTTCCTTGCTTATTGGGAACCATGCCATATCACGTGATTTAATACTCTTTGGCAGTGGTTAATATATGCATCTGCATCTGAACAGTATATCATATTCTAAGTTGTGGAAATCCACTGCCTGTTTTCTCAAAGTGGAAAAAAAAATCTGAATAGACTCCATTCTAAATTTAAGGTAGTTCAACAATTTTAATCTTTTATTTTGTATCCCAGAGCATCTTTACAAACACAGGGAGCTGTTCCCAGCCATTGCTTGTTCCTCCATTCAACCCAGCCTGGTCATGTCTCTGTATACAATGTCCCCATCACTCAACCAGTGGTCAGCCTCTAGGTCAGACTGACCATGGTTATGTTTGCATTATTTTATTTGGCACTCTATTATCTGTGTTCTGCAGTGTCCTCACCATCTGAATCTTCTTGATAGCAGCAAATCCTGTACCTTGATTTCAATCCTACTCTCAGCTTCAGAAAATGGAAGGTCTGAAGTGGAATAATTTTAAGACAAATGAAGAACTCAAGTCCACTACCTCCATCTTTTGTGATTCATTTAATGCCGCTGCTTCCAGACCAGAATACTGTTAGTACACTGGTTTGGTATTTTTTCCACTTTGGTATCAAATGGAATATTTTTATCAATCCATAATTTTATCAATTTCTACCTAGTATTTGTAGCTAAAGCACAACTCTTTTTAATCACATCCTTGATGGAACTGTCAGCACCAATCAAATTTCATAGGTACACAAGATTCTACTTCTATGTCTTCACCACTGCTGCATTTCAACACTTCTGTTGTCACTTTTCTAAGATGCAAGCTTTGTTTTCTAGGCATTTATTGAGAGTTCAAGTGATCTAGACCAATTTTCCAAGGTAGCAAAGAGCATCATTAATTTAAACCTCTACCATTTGTACCATGTCTGTATAAACTAAAGATTTTAAATTCTAGATCATCCAGCTTGTCTATCTTTTTAATGTCTAGTTTTAGAATATAATGAAAATCATTGGTGATTCCATGCCCCCTTGTCTTATACCAAATTTTGACTTGAACCAGTTGCTTAATGTTCTACCACTTCTTTTGGCATTACAGGAGTCTTCATACACAACTTTTATAGTTGCAGTTATCCTCTCTGGAACACTATATAATTTTACTAATTTTCATAAAGCTTCTCTCCAAACCAAATCAAAGTCAATGAAAACAGCAACATCTTTAGTCCTCCCCACCACACCCCCCACCATCAGATGTCAGTGAATGAATATCAGGTCGATGCAACTTGAGCCTGGTCTGAAGCTGCACTGTTCCTCGTCTATTTCCTCTAAATCTGGTCTTAATCTGTTGACAATTACTTTCATCATAGATTCTAGGACTGGAAGGGACCTCGAGAGGTCATCGAGTCCAGTCCCCTGCCCGCATGGCAGGACCAAATACCATCTAGACCATCCCTGATAGACACTTATCTAACCTACTCTTAAATATCTCCAGAGATGGAGATTCCACAACCTCCTTAGGCAATCTATTCCAGTGTTTAACCACCCTGACAGTTAGGAACTTTTTCCTAATG
>NW_020664464.1:29515541-29527376 GCF_002925995.2 Terrapene triunguis | reverse complement strand
TATTCCAGTGTTTAACCACCCTGACAGTTAGGAACTTTTTCCTAATGTCCAACCTAGACCTCCCTTGCTGCAGTTTAAGCCCATTGCTTCTTGTTCTATCCTCAGAGGCTAAGGTGAACAAGTTTTCTCCCTCCTCCTTATGACACCCTTTTAGATACCTGAAAACTGTTATCATGTCCCCTCTCAGTCTTCTCTTTTCCAAACTAAACAAACCCAATTCTTTCAGCCTTCCTTCATAGGTCATGTTCTCAAGACCTTTAATCATTCTTGTTGCTCTTCTCTGGACCCTCTGCAATTTTTCCACATCTTTCTTGAAATGCGATGCCCAGAACTGGACACAATACTTCCAGTTGAGGCCTAACCAGCGCAGAGTAGAGCGGAAGAATGACTTCTCATGTCTTGCTCACAACACACCTTGTTAATACATACCAGAATCATGTTTGCTTTTTTGGCAACAGCATCACACTGTTGACTCACATTTAGCTTGTGGTCCACTATAACCCCTAGATCCCTTTCTGCCGTACTCCTTCCTAGACAGTCTCTTCCCATTCTGTATGTGTGAAACTGATTTTTCCTTCTTAAGTGGAGCACTTTGCATTTGTCTTTGTTAAACTTCACCCTGTTTACCTCAGACCATTTCTCCAATTTGTCCAGATCATTTTGAATTATGACCCTATCCTCCAAAGCAGTTGCAATCCCTCCCAGTTTGGTATCGTCTGCAAACTTAATAAGCGTACTTTCTATGCCAATATCTAAGTCGTTAATGAAGATATTGAACAGAGCCAGTCCCAAAACAGACCCCTGCAGAACCCCACTTGTTATGCCTTTCCAGCAGGATTGGGAACCATTAATAACTCTGAGTACGGTTATCCAGCCAGTTATGCACCCACCTAAATTGTATTTGCCTAGTTTATTGATAAGAATATCATGCGAGACCGTATCAAATGCCTTACTAAGGTGTAGGTATACCACATCCACAGCTTCTCCTTTATCCACAAGACTCATTATCCTATCAAAGAAAGCTATCAGATTGGTTTGACACGATTTGTTCTTTACAAATCCATGCTGGCTATTCCCTATCACCTTACCACATTCCAAGTGTTTGCAGATGATTTCCTTAAATTACTTGCTCCATTATCTTCCCTGGCACAGAAGTTAAACTAACTGGTCTGTAGTTTCCTGGGTTGTTTTTATTTCCCTTTTTATAGATGGGCACTAAATTTGCCCTTTTCCAGTCTTCTGGAATCTCTCCCGTCTCCCATGATTTTCCAGAGATAATAGCTAGAGGCTCAGATACCTCCTCTATTAGCTCCTTGAGTATTCTAGGATGCATTTCATCAGGCCCTGGTGACTTGCAGGCATCTAACTTTTCTAAGTGATTTTTAACTTGTTCTTTTTTTATTTTATCTGCTAAACCTCCCCCCTTCCCATTAGCATTCACGATGTTAGGCATTCCTTCAGACTTCTCGATGAAGACCAAAACAAAGAAGTCATTAAGCATCTCTGCCATTTCCAAGTTTCCTGTTACTGTTTCTCCCTTTTCACTGAGCAGTGGGCCTACCCTGTCTTTGGTCTTCCTCTTGCTTCTAACGTATTGATAAAAAGTCTTCTTGTTTCCCTTTATTCCTGTAGCTAGTTTGAGCTCATTTTGTGCCTTTGCCTTTCTAATCTTGCCCCTGCATTCCTGTGTTGTTTGCCTATATTCATCCTTCGTAATCTGTGCTAGTTGCCATTTTTTATATGACTCCTTTTTATTTTTTAGATCGTGCAAGATCTTGTGGTTAAGCCAAGGTGGTCTTTTGCCACATTTCCATCTTTCCTAACCAGCGAAATAGCTTGCTTTTGGGCCCTTAATAGTGTCCCTTTGAAAAACTGCCAACTCTCCTCAGTTGTTTTTCCCTCAGTTTTGGTTTCCTTACCTATCAGCTCTCTTAGCTTACCAAAATCTGCCTTCCTGAAATCCATTGTCTCTATTTTGCTGTACTCCCTTCTACCCTTCCTTAGAATTGCAAACTATGATTTCATGATCACTTTCACCCAAGCTGCCTTCTACTTTCAAATTCTCAATGAGTTCCTCCCTATTTGTTAAAATCAAGTCTAGAACAGCTTCCCCCCTAGTAGCTTTTTCAACCTTCTGAAATAAAAAGTTGTCTGCAATGCAGTCCAAGAATTTGTTGGATAGTCTGTGCCCCGCTGTGTTATTTTCCCAACATATATCCGGATAGTTGAAGTCCCCCATCACCACCAAATCTTGGGCTTTGGATGATTTTGTTAGTTGTTTAAAAAAAAGCCTCATCCACCTCTTCCACCTGGTTAGGTGGCCTGTAGTAGACTCCTAGCATGACATCACCCTTGTTTTTCACCCCTTTTAGCCTAACCCAGAGACTCAACACTTCCGTCTCCTATGTCCATCTCCACCTCAGTCCAAGTGTGTACATTTTTAATATATAAGGCAACACCTCCTCCCTTTCTCCCCTGTCTATCCTTCCTGAGCAAGCTGTATCCATCCACACCAACATTCCAATCATGTGTATTATCCCACCAAGTTTCAGTGATGCCAACAATGTCATAGTTGTATTTATTTATTAGCACTTCCAGTTCTTCCTGCTTATTACCCATACTTCTCGCATTTGTATATAGGCATCTAAGATACTGGTTTGATCTTGCCTCCCAGTTTTGTCCTGACCCTCCTTTCTCTCTGCCAATATAGCCCACACTCCCTCTCGTTTCTGACCCATCTCCCAGGTCTCCATGTTCCCCATGATTGTTCCTTATACAGATAATAAGCTTATCCCTCTAGTTATTCAGTTGGCAGGATCTCCTTTCTTCAGGATTGGCACAACTACTGCCTTCAGCCAGTCATCTGGTACCTCCTCTTATTCCCAACTTTCTTGTTTAATTTTTCTTAATGCTTTGATAGCACTTGTCTCGCCAGCTTTTAGCAGCTCAGCTGTTATATTGTCTGTTCCTGCAGCTTTCCCACTTTAAACAGCTTCATTGCTCTTTCTATTTCCTCTTCTGATGGTGGTTCAGTGATGATAGCCATTCTGCCTTGCAAGCTGTCCTGTTCATCTATAATGACTAGAATGCTTGCATTTGGAGGATTCAGCATTCTGAAAATCCTCCTTTCATACTCCCAGCACCTCACCTCCTCGGCAGTTGTCACCACTTCACCAGTAGTCTTTAAAAAAAAAAATGAAAAGAAAAAAAAACGCTTACATCATTTACCTGTTTGTGTTTTCATACAGCTTAACCTTTATATACACTCAATCACTTTCATCTTTTGTTTTCTTGTTTTGTTGACAGGGGTGTCATTTCAGTTTTTGGTAGAGGGGACAACTTTAACCATGATTCCAAGGGCTACAATACAGACAAGTAAATTATAAAAAAAGCAGCAGCATCTAACCACCACCACTATCCTGCAGGCTAACTACTTTAAACCTTGTGGTACTGCAACAACTTGGATGACACACAGGAACAATATTTTATTCACTCCTAACTCAAAGATTGTTTCATAGTACCCACAACTGCAGCACTTTTTGTATTTACTTTTCTAATGCACAAATGAGTGATTGAATTTCTACTAAATTTGGAATTTCAATGAACCTCAGATTTATATTACAGAGGTCAAAATATAAAAAAAAAAAAAATCTTGTAGCAAGATCAAAACTAAAAATGAAATAAGATGGACCATATTCTGTTCTCATTTACACAACTCCAAATCCAGAGTAATAATAATGTGGTCAATCTGTTTTTTGACCACCTGGTGAATTCCATTGTGCACGTCTGTGAGGAAACTAAAGTATCACCATTAATCAGACTGTGCATCTCACAAGTTCTTAACCTTTCCCCTTTATCATTTGCCATTCCAATACCACGTGGTTCAACACTATTCGTTATTTTAACATGTCCGCTCCCAACCTTTGCATTAATATTTCTCATTATCAGGATTATATCATGATTGGGAATCTCATGTACAATGCTAGCCAACTATCCTCCTCTGCCTCTTCCACTGCTTTTATTGGTGTGGAAGAACAGATCACACTTATCCACAGTTTATTGTAGGCAGTAGTAAACTTTGCTATTACAATCCACTCAGATATCAGTTTCCACCTACTCATTGAAATAACTGTTCTAATCCCATTTCTGCATTTCACTTGTCCACAGGAATGCCCAAAGTTAAGTGCAATTTCCGACTGTTAACTCGCCTGCATCAAGCCAATGTGTTTCCCGTATATCAGCAAAGGAAACTGGTAATCTCCTTAACTCCTTTTCTACTAGCTCAGTCTGGCCTGTACCAAATACAGTCCTAACATCCCAGCACACAATGTGTGTAATATGTTTAGCAGTTACCAGAAATCCATGACCATTTCTGTTTGTTAGGCTTGCTCGACCTAGGTCGAAATCTGTATAAATTAGTGTGGCTTGCTGTACTATTTCTCTAACAAGTAAGTGTTGGATGTAATGGCTAGTTAAGCCAATTCACTTTATCCAGCTCATGGGAATGCTATGTCAGCCTGCTACCCTACTAGGAACAGGTGTCAGCAGTTCCACCCTAGGGAAAGAGGAGATTGATTATGTTTGCCCCCTAACGAAGCATTTCCACATAGTAGGACTCCATACCTTTATATATTATTTCTACCGTCAATCAGATCACGTCTCCCAGCTACTTCCTTTCCCCAAACACCACCACCCGGTCTTAGAGGGATTATTATTTATTTGTATTATCACACCAAAGAGCCCCATTGATGGATCCACACCCCCTGCGCTAGATGCTGTACAAACATAGAACAAAATGATGCTCCCTCCCCCAGGTTCCAGTCCCTCTTCACCACAATTTCCTGTGTACCAGTTAGTTGAACTGAAATCTGAATTACACAAAACATTGCTTTCAGATGAGTGAAGAAGTGTATTAGGATTAAATATAAAGATACAAGCAGATCATGTGTTAGAGGACACCAGCATTCATGGGGGACAAAAAACAAACAAACAGTCAGAGCCGCTCAAAGTTATGAAGGCAAGTAATTAGCTGCAGTCCGAGCATGCTCATGAGGAACAATATCAGTACATGAAAAACTCTGCTTTCCACCAGCTTAAGACAATACAAAATCTGATCATTCAAAGAAAATAATACAACAGAAGGTGCAATGGCAGCACAAGCCAGGTTTGCTGTGAAAAATATTGAGTAAAATCGTGGACTAACTGAAGTTAGTTTCAAAGTTCCCATTGACTTCAGTGGTGCCAGGATTTCACCCATGATAATAAATATTTTTTTAAATACAAAACAATCACGTGCATGTGCACATGTGAGAGTGATGGGAGAGAGCGCGAGCAAGCGTGTGTGCGAACAGATTTCCTCTGGTACTAATCTGGTATCTTGGGAAGGAATTTGCTGCACAAATTGCTGCCAGGCATGCCAGTTAGACCAAGTATATTTCTGCTTCTCAGCATGATGTTCGAGAACTAAAAGCAGGAACTGAGTCACTCGTAAGGTTATTTCATATACAAGCGAGCTCCATTGGCAGTTTCTCTCCTTTAGATTGGAAGTCTCACAGAGAAAGTGCTGCGGAGGCTCCAGCAGATGTACTGAACTGTGCAGGCTGCCACTGCTAATTCTGTTTTTCAGTTATTTTGCCGAAGAAAGCACTGTCTGTCTGGGAGTTTTCTAACAAGTCAAACTTGCTGACAGTATTTATATTTTTGCTTTCCTGAAAACAAGTCTGACTACACAAATCCTAGGTAGGCAACACTGGAAAGTGGGCACAGACATACAGCTGTGCATCTTGCTGCTATTAAATACAGTAATTGGGGGGGTGGGGAAATCTTAATCTCCACTATTAAGTTTCAGAACAAATCATGCCAGCTGGCAAGATTTTTCTTTTTAAAGCCTTAAAACAAGCCTTACTGGAAAATTATAGAAAAGGGTGTACTGTAAGAGGATACATCTACATTCTGACCTGAAATAGCCCTGCTATTCCAGTCTCAGGCCTCTCCAGTGAGGGGATTTTGTAGTTAATTGGTAACCTAAAGTGTATACGTTTATGCTTCCTTCCCGCAAAACCCATGCTATTGTCCTCCAATCCAGTTTAATGTTAGACTCCCAATCCAATCTTGACCCACTGGATTCCTCTAAACCAATGCCCTACTGTTGTAATACTTTGTTTTACCCGCACTGATAGGCCTCATGCTTTGAGCAGCAGGTACAAAGAATGATTCTCACTTGTACTGAAGTTTACTCCTATACAGACAGAAATGAAAGTTTATGCAACACTGACGTCCTATTTTGAAGGCTTAGGTAGAACCTCTGTTTGTGGACCTTTTTCTGGTTATTTGCAGACACAAAATTTACTCTTAGGTTGAAAACTCTTTACTAGTTATATGATCAATTTCTAAAAGAAATGCAGTACTGCTGACAAGGGGCATTTCTTCAAAAATGTAACTGCTTACACATTCAGATGATAAGCAGAGGTAACAAGTCAGTCTACAGAAATAATATCTAGTCCCTCCCAATAAGTTTACAATTTTCACTACTATTCTGTCCTATCCTTACCTCTTACTCCATGGGAGTCTATCAGACTCACTCTTGGGCTCTGGGCTGCTGTTTAGTTCGAGTGTGATGATACTCTGGGCCTTGTTATTAAAGCACCCTAGACTGCATATTGGACCACTGGCAGGAGTACTTGCATCATTTTCAGAGGACCCCTTTACACATCAATTTGGCTAACTAGCAATAACTTTAAAACACATCTCCCAATAATGTATACTAACCCGTTAGACTAGAACAAGACTCAAAAATGGCTTTTATAGTTCTTGCTGAGTAGATTTTAAAAATAGGCTTTGAAAGCATAGTTTTAGAAGGAAGAGCTCCATAAAAGCAGAGAATAAAGTCAAAGGTAAGGGGGGGGCACTGTCTCATATTTGCCAAATATTTTCACTGCCAGTGTGCCAATGGACCATTAAGCGCGACAAGGCAGCTAGAGGATTCAAAGTGCAGTGGCTAAGAATTGAAGGGCTTCCCACCTAGGACAGGATTTTTCTGCTTGCAGAAGAGGCCCAAAGCCACATAATTAGATTTGGGTGAATAAAAAAGAGCTGCCACTATTTATTTGATCATATGTAAATGTTTTCTTCTTCTTCTTCTGTAAAACTGATCCATTAAAGTAGGTAAGACAGTAACAAACATGTGTACAACACATTTCTTTTAAAAAATATTAAAAAACAAAACACATTTAGCTAGACAAAGCTGTGCAGAGTCAACCTCTAAACCAAGGATAACATGTCAGCCTATATGTTTCAAATTCATACACCTTCATTTACAAAGATACCCAAAGCATTATGTAATACCACTGCAAATGTGGCATTTTCCCCATAAGAATCAGGACAATATACTCTTGCATCTGTGTCTGCTCTAGTCACTAACACATGCTTGTTTCTCTACCTTACCAGCCAACCACAACATGCTTATAACAAAATGGTGTCTAGTGTCTGACATATCAGTAGTTTAACGGAAAACATTTGTATTTTGCTTTTGGAATGGTACAAAAATATTTAAAAGTTATCATGAACCAAATTTTACACAACCATGCAGCCTCTCCCTGACACCAAGGGTCTCACATAGTAGGAAGTCCATTATTTCAAAACCTTCCAGTCATTACAACATTCAGCACTAAGTCCATTATGACAGAAATAGCAGATAAGCATAAAGTAAAGCTGACAAACTATTTAACAATGTCTTGCAATCCCGACCACATGTGAAAATTTATCAGGGAACCACAGGGAACTTTCCATGCTGGCAAAAGACAAAAGTGAATTGCATTAAGACTGAACTGGTGAAAGAGCAAATGAAGGTTTTGTACACAGTAGAAAAGACAGATACACTTTATAGCTACAGTAGTATTACATTGCCATTATTAGTATCCAAGGTAAAAATAAAGGTTGGATAACATACAAGAAAACTCCTGTTAATCATACACCAGTAAGTCAGTTTCTGCTAATCATGTCCTAAGATAGACAAGGTGGGTCAGGTATTCTCTTTTATTGGACCAGTTTCTGTTGGTGACACACACAAGTTTTCAAGATTGCAGATCTCTTCTTCAGGTCTGGAAAACATACTTTGTCACAGCTAAATACAAGGCGAACAGATTGTTTAGCATAAGTAGTTAAACACATATTTAAAGGGACCATTCAAGGTGAAGTGGTTTATTAACCCCTCTCCAATCAAGGGGGGAAAAGGATTAATAGGTTTTAGATTGTTGCAATAAACCATAAATTCAGTGTCTCTATTCAGTCCATGATTTTTAGTGACTAGCAAAGTTATGAGTTTAAGCTCCCGTGCTCATCTTTTCAATGTGTTGTGCAGGTTTGCTTAGACGAGGACTGAGAGGTCAGCTATAGAGTGAAAAGCGTGCACCCACAGGTGACATGGTGTTTTTGTCTTGTGTTATTTTTCTGTGAGGGTTCATTCGAGAGCGTAGTGAGTCTTGTTTCACCCACATCGTTATTATGTTAGTTAGTGCACTGGATAAGGTATACCGGATGTTGCGATAGGCATGTGTAGAACCCATGGATCTTGAAAGGTGTTGTCAGGGTTCCCTCCACACTCTGAACTTTAGGGTACAGACGTGGGGACCTGCATGAAGACCCCCTAAGCTTATTTCTACCAGTTTAGGTTAAAAACTCCTCAATGCACGAATCCTTCCTTGTACCTTGGATTAGGTAACGCTGCCACCAAGTGATTTAAACAAACATTTAAGGAGGGCCACTTGGAGCCCTACCTTCCCCAAATATCCCCCCAAACCCCTACACCCCTTTTCCTGGGGAGGCTTGAGAATAATATCCTCGCCAATTGGTACAGGTGAACACAGACCCAAACCCTTGGATCTTAAAACAATGAAAAAAATCAATCAGGTTCTTAAAAGAAGAATTTTAATTAAAGAAAAAAGGTGAAAGGAGTACCTCTAAGATTGTCTGTGAGATTATCTTCCATTCTAATCAGATTCAAAACACAGAGGGTTTCCCTCTCGGCAAAACTTTAAAGTTGCAAAAAAAACCAGGAATACCCTCCCCCTCAGCACAGAGAAAATTCACAAGCCATAATAAAAGTAAATCTAACACATTTCCTTGCTAAATACTTACTAACTCTATAGGAGTTGGATTGCTTGCTTCTTTGATCTTGCTCCGGCAAGCACACAGGACAGACAAAGAACAGACAAAAAAAGCCTCCCCCATGCAGATTTGAAAACATCTTGTCCCCTTATTAGTCCTTTGGGTCAGGTGCCAGCCAGGTACTTGAGCTTCTTAACCCTTTACAGGTAAGAGGATTTGGTGCCTGTAGCCAGGGGGGATTTTATAGTACTGTATACAGGAAGGTTGTTACCCTTCCCTTTATATTTATGACAGGTGTGTTGAACATTAAAACCATGGAGATATGTCTGCAGGTTTTTCATCTGCTATTCTAGAAGGGTATGATGCCTCTGAGTTGCTGTGTTCTGGTCTATAGAGACTTCTGTGGGGAGTTTGCTTCTGATGAGCTTCTCCACAGACCAGGACATCAACTCAGAGGCACCAGACCCTTCCAGAACAACAGATGCAAAAAGAACTATCAGAAAATATTATGTTCCCGTAAATAAAATGGTTATGACTCATGATTGACTCAAATCAGTCACTCGGTAAAGCTGCAATGTTAACGTTCACAAAGAGAACAAAGATTATTTTGACATGAGAAGTCAAGCAGTCCACAGCAGTTATTGACTTCTTACATCAAGCTTTAGAAAGAGCTTCTCAGGAACAAAAATAATTCACGTGTGTGTGATTTTTTTATTATATATTTGATATATATTAGTTCTGGGAGAGTCCCATTCTTTATGAGTGAATGATAGAATGCCTTTTAGAAAAAATGTTTTAAAAGTAGTGGAGTGGTTTGTTTACAGTATTTCATGTGTTTGTCGATTCTGCATTCAACCAGGAATGCTTTTGAATGAAGATGAGCCACCACACTAATTTAGCATACTTCTGACTATTTTTGTGCACGTAATGGATGTATTAATACATAAGCTATTTTTAAAATTAGGAATTTGTCTCAAGTTGAAAAGATGCCTCAGATATATGCTAGCCTGTGTTTATGTTTCTGATCCATACATTTGATGTTTACTTCATGAGAAGTCCATATTAGTCATAGGAAAGCCTCACAAGACTTAGAGCTGGTTTGGGTATCCAAGAGTTCATATGTTTATTAGAACATTTTCAGTCCCCAATCCAACTCAGATTCCCGACCTTCTTCACAAAACTCTTCCAATGACCAGCTCTGCTTTTCCCTGTTATTCATGCAAACGCCATCTTGCTCCTACATCATCAGTTTTTAATCTTACAAACAGTAAGTTTTCTGAAAAGTAGTGCACTTTGGGATATAAATGGGAAGAACCATATAGTACACAAGAATGAACGGAGCCTTTGCAATAGTACCAGTGGAAAGGGAATCAGTTTCAATTATCCACCTACTCCAACCAGAAGAAGGAAAGTGGGCTTCTTGGCCACTCTCCCAACAACCTGGACTGGAGTGTGTTGCATAGTGACGGAAGCTTCTGTGTCAATTTAACAAACAGTTCTGAATGTTAAAAGATCAGTGTGGAGGATGAACACACACACTCAGGCCAGCACTTATCTGGTCAGACTAGTTCACTCACTCTGAGTGCCTCTCCTCTTATAGTCATCTGATGAACTTGAAGCTCATGGATTCATCTGCTGAAGTGTATATTAGTAATATGGGCCATGTACATGATGCAATTAGTCATAATGAAATGGCCAAGTTGAGAGAATTGTTAAGCACTGCAAGCCATAGCTTTACAGCTAGCTCATATGCAACTCTTGGTGGGAGGAGTACAAAGACAGATTGTCATTATTGATTCATCTGCCTAAAAATTCACTTTCTAGCACCAGGCATGCACCATATTTTACATGGATTTAACTAGATTTAGAAAAGATTGAGTCTCCGCCTAAACAGCTGCTTCTTGATTAATTTGTTTTCTTTCAGAAATTGGTCTGTCTTTCTATGGGGAAGTTGGCAAAGTCTTTGGATGACAGAGCATTTTATTTTAATTTATTGTTAAAAAACAAACTACATTTATTTTCTTAGCAGGGAAAATAGTTTACAAAACCAAACAACAATACAGTGTGCCATCACCCAGATCCCCTGCTGATGAGAACAGAGTGTCTCAAAAATAAGGAGTAAAAGTAAAGTTGGGCAAACCAGAGCTACTACAGCTATGTCAGAAAATATTTTTGTGAAAGAAAAAAAACTCAGCAGGTAGACAAAGAACTTACTGTACAGAAGTTGCCACTGTGACATTGCAGTCTATATGGTTTTATAAAAATATGCTAATGAGTGAATATAATGTAACTGGAATATGCTTTATGCAAAAGGTCTCTTGTAAGGTATCATTAAAAAGCTTATAATCTACTGAGTGTGATCATCCTATTTGTATAAATATACCACTCTTGTATCTAAAACTAGAAATATGAAATATAACTCTGAGGGCCTATTGTAATTATGCAAAGTGTGGGCCATTAATGGAATCTTGATGACTCCCATTAACCAGGACAATTGACTGCAGATGGCTCTGTTTTACCTGTGAGTCTTCCTGTATACGTGTGCGCTGACAAGTGAGTAATGAAGTCTTGCAGTGACATATGATCATGTCACCTGAACTGGAATCCATCTTTAACCTGGTGTCTTTCCATTGAGAAGGAGGGGGTGGGAACCCAGAGAGGGACAAACGATTTCCGCCTTATGCAAAAGATATATAAATGGGTGAAACAGAACAAAGGGAGAGAGCCATC
>NW_020664464.1:29482730-29515141 GCF_002925995.2 Terrapene triunguis | reverse complement strand
CAACACCTCCTCCCTTTCTCCCCGTCTATCCTTCCTGAGCAAGCTGTACCCATCCACACCAACATTCCAATCATGTGTATTATCCCACCAAGTTTCAATGATGCCAACAATGTCATAGTTGTATTTATTTATTAGCACTTCCAGTTCTTCCTGCTTATTACCCATACTTCTTGCATTTGTATATAGGCATCTAAGATACTGGTTTGATCTTGCCTCCCAGTTTTGCCCTGACCCTCCTTTCTCTCCGCCATTATAGCCCACGCTCCCTCTTGTTTCCGACCCATCTCACAGGTGTCCATGTTGCCCACTTACCTGTGGGCTTTGCTCACCTGTTCCCATCAAACCTAGTTTAAAGTCCTCCTCACTAGGTTAGCCAGTCTGTGTCCAAAAAGTGTCTTTCTCCTCCTCGAAAGGCAAACGCCATCTCTGCCTAGCAGTCCTTCCTTGAATAGCATCCCGTGGTCGAGGAAGCCAAAGCCCTCCTGGCAATACCATCTTCACAGCCAGGCATTCACCTCCATGATGCATCTGTCTCTGCCCAGGCCCCTACCTTTGACAGGAAGAATTGAAGAGAATACCACCTGCGCTCCAAACTCCTTCACCCATACTCCCAGAGCCCTGTAGTCACTCTTGATCCACTCAGTGTCACACCTCGCAGTATCATTTGTGCCCATATGGATGAGTAGCATGGGGTAGTAGTCAGAGGGCTGGATAATCCTCGACAATGCCTCCATAACATTTTGGATATGGGCCCCTGGCAGGCAGCATACCTCCCGAGATGAAATGTCAGGGCAACAGATGGGCGCTTCCATCCCCCTCAGCAGAGAGAGTCTCCGACCACCACTACCCTACGTTTCCTATTCGCAGTGGTGGCAGCAGACCTCCCAGCCTTAGGGGTACGAGGACTTCTCCTCCTTTACTGTAGGGGGTAATTCCTTCTCTCCTGCATCAAGAAGAGCATAACGGTTACCTATTACCACGGCGGGAGGGTTCGGAGCAGGGGTGGAGCACTGCCTGCTGCCAGAAGTAACCAGCTGCCAGTGTCCACCCTGAGCCATCTTCTCCTCCACCAATGGTGTATCAGCAGTCCTGTGTACTGGGACAGCTACCTCAGCTGTCTCCACATGGACACTGTCCAGGAATTGCTCGTGGATTCAGATGCTCCTCAACCTAGCTACCTCCTCCTATAGCTCTCCCACCTGCTGCCTGAGAGATTCCACCAGCAGGCACCTTTCACATTGGATGGTCCCCCAAGCCTGGATATCAGTAAGTGGAAATTGCAAGTTACAGTCTCTGCAAAACCACATCAGGATCTGGGTAGAAGCATCCATGCTCAGGCACTCTGTCTGGCTACAGGCGCAGGTGGAGGAGACAGAAGCAGTGCTGGCACAGATGTTGCAGGTCTGCCTAACCATCGTAAGCCTCCCTCTGTCAAACTCCCCTGTCTGCAGCCCCATGTCCACTGAAAGGGTTGTTTAAGCAAGAAGTTTTGAATGTAGTTTGGTTTATAGGTTTTAAGGGGAATAAAGGGAAACAGACAGAACCGGCAAGGGATCCCCGCTCCCTTCCAAACTCCCTTGCGAAACTCCCTGTTAGCAGCCCCTGGTCGCTTGTGTGCTGCTTTATAAAGCTCTGGCCTGTGTGAATGCCCCGCCCACTGATTAAGGCTTAGCCAATTACCAGAGGCTTCTAGCTTTCAGACCTTCCTTTGAAGCTCACAGCTTCCAACTGCCAGCCACAGCACACGGTCCAACAAACAAACAAACAAACGCTCAGCACACAGATAATCTGAGGGGGAGATTATCTATAATCAGTTTGATTAGACAGATTTGCGTGTTTTATTTTATTTTGCTTGGTGACTTACTTTGTTCTGTCTGTTACTACTTAGAACCACTTAAATTCTATTTTCTGTATCTAATAAAATCACTTTTTATTTATTAACTCAGAGTATGTATTAATACCTGGGAGAGGCAAACAGCTGTGCATCTCTCTCTATCAGTGTTATAGAGGGCGAACAGTTTATGAGTTTACCTTGTATAAGCTTTATACAGAGTAAAATGGATTTATTTGGGTTTAGCCCCTATTGGGAGTTGGGCATCTGAGTGTTAAAGACAGGAACACTTCTGTAAGCTGTTTTCAGTCAAGCCTGCAGCTTTGGGGCAAGTAATTCAGACCCTGGGTTTTTGTTGGAGCGGACGGGAGTGTCTGGCTCAGCAGGACAGGGTGCTGGGGTCCCAAGCTGGCAGGGAAAGCAGGGGCAGAAGTAGTCTTGACACATCGAGTGGCAGCTCCCAAGGGGGTTTCTGTGATCCAACCCGTCACAGCCACTACGTGTCACTTTCTCCTTTTCTTTGGAGCAGCTCCACCTTATTTACATGTGAACAGACATTGGTCTGATCCAGGAGGATCAACAGATCTGTTTTATTAATTTAACTAGACTATATAGGCCCAAAGAGTCAAAGCCAGTAACAGGATACTGTCACTGTCCAACACTGAACCATTTCCCCCTATATATACACAGTATTATACGAGAGACCTGCACTATGCAAGGATGTGTGTCTTTCTAAAACTCTGGCCACGACACCCAAGACAAAATACAGTATGTGAGAGGGCCTATCATCTGATGTAATAATTGGGCCTGTAAATTTACCCTAATTATGAGCCTAACTGTGGGAAAGTGACAAAAAGTTTACTAAAAAAAAGTGTCAACCTATATCAATAATTGTTGATGGGAAAAAGGTGAAATAGGAATACAGACTGAATCAGTAAACAAAAAAGGGTCTATTGATATCATTCAAGGACTGTATTACAATCATATCTGGTAAACAAGAGAAGTGCGGGACTGGAAATCAACGGACCAAAATTGGTGTGCTGGAAGTTATCTTGTTCACCAGTGAGGCCTAACACAAGGACAGACTATTCCACTCATCACTCTTTTGGAGTCCTTAAAAGTAAAGACTTTGCGGAAACTATCACAACAATTGCTGACTGAAAGAAGGAGAAGGAGTGAGCTTCACCTTTATAGCTGCTACTCCACCATCTTTTCTTGGAGCCTGAGAACCACCATGATATCATTGGGCCTTGAGAAGTCTTGGGCATGACAAATCACCTTAAGCTCTGTCTAAATCCCAAACACCATGTCTCTTTAGAATCTGGCTTAGCCATCCGAGACTGTCTTTTTTTTGTAAAACTGCTGAGAGTGATTGAAAAGGCAACTAAAAGCAATACCCTAGACAACCTGATGCAGGTACAAGTTTGCCAGATCTCAGAGGGCTGATTATACTATGTGCTGTGTGTGTAAAATTGCAAGTGAAGTCAACACCAGAGATTGAAGCTGCACGATCTTTGCTGTTCCTTGCTTCCTGTCTTGTGAATGTTTGTCTTGTTTTGTCTTCTAGGAAGTGAGACTCAATAGCTGCAGCCCATCTTAACTAACTTTCTTTCCCCCCCCATTATTACCATCTTTAATACCATATTTAAAAAAAAAGACAGTCAAACAATGGGTTTTTCCCTTATAAAAATCTCTCTAAACTAAAGGAAAAGGGAACAAGGGATATTGTTAAAATGAAAACTTTAATATTTTACCTTTCAAATGCTCTAGCCTTTTTTCCTTGTGTATCTTTAATAAAAGGTTTAAAAGATTTAATGGTTTCTTTGCCAAGGTATTAAGCACGCTGAGGCATCTGTATACCAAACCCCAAAACATTGTTTAAAACTGTTCATTCCTGACTCTACAATCAGCACATGCCCCAAAGCATGACGTTTAATGGCCTGTAACAGTGTGGTACAGTATACTGTTGACCCATCCTGTTAGTAAGTGATGGAGCTATGCAAGAGTGATTGATTGGATACTCAGACTCATTGTAGCAGATGTGGCTTATTAACTCCATTTTGGACAGAAGGGAGGTAAGAGTAGCTCTCTGGTCAGATGAACTAGGGCCTAGAGTAGAAATCTCTCTTTAGGATTGTGTGGAATAACCAGTTTTAGCACTTCATATTTTCAAAGATGTACAAAGTATTTATATTATCTCAGCTGAAAAGATCAGATCACTGAACTGTTTTCTCCTCTTCACCAGATCTTATTTAACAAGACAATGACCCTGACTTCCAAGTTATAAAATATAGCCATAGTAATTTCTTAGAAATATTTAGTTCAGGAAGTCAGTTAAAACTTGTCCTATCCTTGTCCTAACCTCAGAGGTTAAAGAGAATATTTCCCCCCCTCCTCCTTGTAACAATCTTTTATGTACTTCAAAACTTATGTCCCCTTCAGCCTTCTCTTCTCCAAAACAAATCTTCTCTCATAAGTCATGTTTCTCTTTTCTGGACTTTCTTCAGTTTGTCCACATCTTTCCTGAAATGTGGTGCCCAGAACTTGACACGATACTCCAGCTGAGACCTAGTCAGCATGGGGTAGAGCTAGGGTCGCCAACTGTCTAATCGCACAAAACTACATACCCTTGCCCTGCCCCCTTTCATGAGGCCCTGCCCTTGCCCTGCCCCACCCCTTCTGAGGTCCAGGCCCCTGCTCCATCCCCCCCCCAAGTCACTTGCTCTCCCCCATACTCACTCACTTCCACCAGGCTGGGGAAGGGGTGGGGTGTGGGCTCTGGGGTAGGGCTGCGGCCAAGGGGTTTGAGGTGCAGGAGGGGATGTGGGCTCCAGGAGGGAGTTTGGGTGCAGGAGGGGGCTCAGGGCTGGGGCAGGGGTGCAAGTTCTGGGAGGAAGTTCTGACCTGGGACAGGGGTTTCAGTAGCGTAACTAGTGGGGTGCAGAGGAAGCAGCCGCTTCCCCTCAGCTTCTCGCGGGCGGCCCGGCTCCCCCTGCCTGGGGCTCCCCTCGCCCGCCGCGGGCTTGTCCTCTGCAGGACTGCCCGCCGCGGGGCTGGGGCTCTCCCGGGGCTCTGCTCTGCACGGGCCCAGCACCCCCAGGTCTGCTCCTGCCTTCCCAGGCTGGCCCCAGATCCCCTCCCCTGGGAGGCTGGGGTCCTGCTGCGGCTTGCGCCCCTCTGCCTCCTCCGCGGGGCAGGCAGCCCCAGGGGGTTGAGGCCGTGCCACCTCTTCCCCAGCTTCCCCCTCCAGCAGCCCCTGCACCGCCCTGCCGGGCCTGTTCAGCCCTCAGCCCCACCGGGTACTGCCCTGCCAGCCCTCATGCAACCCGCCCCTACTGTGCAGGGGGCAGCCGCGGCCCGGGGGGGGAGCCACAGCAAAGCCCCGCCCAGGCTCCGGCATCAGCCTGCAGCGGGGAGCGGAGCCACCCCCCACCGGCTCGGCTCAGCTCAGCCCAACCCTGCTCTTAAAGCGGCCAGAGGAGGAGCCAAGGGGGGGCGCCTTTTTTATGTTTGCTCCCCCTGCTCTTAGAACCTGGCTATGCCACTGAAGGGTTTGGGAGGGGGTTCAGGATATGGGCCCCAGCCAGGCAGTCCTTACTTCAGGCAGCTCCCAATTGGTGGCACAGTGGAGCTAAGGCAGGCTCCCAGAAGCAGCCAGCATGTCCCTGCAGCCTGTAGGCAGAGAGGCCAGGGGTAGGGTGACCAGATGTCTTGATTTTATAGGGACAGTCCCGATATTTGGGGCTTTTTTTTTTTTTTTTTAAATATGGGTTCCTATTACCCCCACCCCCATCCTAATTTTTCACACTTGCTGTCTGGTCACCCTCGCCAGGGGGCTCTGCTCACCACCCAGAGGCACCACCCCCACAGCTCCCGGCCAATCGGAGATGGCGGTCAGTCCCCATGTCCACCCCTGCGCCTAGGAGCCTGACATTCCGGCTGCTTCCGGGAGCCACACAGCCAGGGTAGGCAGAGAGTCTGCCTTAGCCCCGCTGCACTGCTGACCAGAGTTTTAACAGAGCCACCAGGATCCCTTTTTGACTAGGCGTTCCAGTTGAAAAACAGACACCTAGCAACCCTAGGTAGAGCGGAGGCATTACTTCTGGTCTTGCTCTTTTGGGGGGGGGGGGCAGAGAGGGCAATAGTGTTACATTGTTGACTCATATTTAGCTTTTGATCCACTATGAGCCCCAGATTCTTTTCTGTAGTACTCCTTCCTAGGCACTCATTTTCCATTTTTGGGGTGTGCACCTGATTGTTCCTTCCTAAGTGGAGTACTTTGCATTTGTCCTTATTGAATTTCATCCTATTTACTTCAGACCATTTCTCCAGTTTGTCCAGATCATTTTGAACTCTAATCCTAGCCTCCAAAGCACTTGCAACCCCTCCCAGATTGGTATTGTCCGCAAACTTTATAAGTGTACTCTCTATGCCATTATCTAAATCATTAATGAAGATATTGATAGACCCAGAATCAGAACTGATCCCTGGGGGACCCCACTCCATATACCCTTCCAGCTTGACCATGAACCACTGATAACTGCTCTCTAGGAATGGTTTTTACAACAAGTTATGCCAGTTCCAGAAGCCTAGGAAAAGAGAAGAGGGAAGGAAAAAAACAAGGAAATTTAACAACCAACATTTATAATTGGCAGCTGTTTTACTGAGTGCAGGGGTATGCGGTGGGAAGAACAAA
The DNA here is from genome assembly GCF_002925995.2 of Terrapene triunguis. Taxonomy (NCBI): domain Eukaryota; kingdom Metazoa; phylum Chordata; order Testudines; family Emydidae; genus Terrapene; species Terrapene triunguis. Next base: position 29,508,614 of record NW_020664464.1, on the reverse strand, counting down.
AGAACAAACTAAGATATTTACTGACAAAGTGATTAAAAATTAAACAAAAATGAAAAAATATCTAGAAAAAATGCTTACTGTAGTTTAAGGTGTAAGCAAACACTAAATTCTTTGGAGAACTGATTTAAAAAGTGGATTACTACATTTAAAAAAATATATGAAAAGCAAATTTTTATGTTTTAGTACACAGATTCAAGCTTATTTTTTCCATTTTACTGTATTAAATTAGCACCTGTATAGCAGTTTCTTTAAACAACTTCAAAGAATTGGGGGGGAAAAATGAGATCTAAAAATGATAATTTCCTAAGTTTATGTGCTACCTCCAAAAGCGTGTAGCTAGCAAGTTTCAGCAGCACGATGACAAAAATATACCCACAAAGTCATATTTAATTCAACAGTAGAAGACTGCAGCCACTTAACTATACCACTCAAAAAAAAAAAAAAAAATCTGATTTGTGCTCAGTCATTAGGAAGGGATTCAGACACCAGCCAATAGGGAGTTGCTGGCAGTGTCCTGAGCTATGTGAATACTTATTCCATTATTTGTTTCTGTTCACAAAATTAATTTGTGGAGATCAATCATCACACAATGTACTGGTTGTCTGGCAGAGCAGCATATGTTTAAACAGTCAGTGCTTCATTTCAGTTTAAAAGGACTCATGCACAAGGATTTCAAGGTGAAGGCTCACCTCATTTGTTTTGATTCACATTGGGTTCAGCTATTTTTGCTTGGCTCATTCATTGAGTTTTGCTTTGAGTTTCAGATGTGAACAAATCAAAGCAAAGCTAATCCTACATCTTGTAGGCAGGGCCAGCTTTAAGCCAATTCCCCCGATTCCCCTGAATCGGGCCCCGCACCTAAGAGGGCCCCGTGCCCAGTGGTGAGCTGGAGCCGATTCCCAAGCTCCAGCAGCTGTCCGCCCCACCCTCGGCCCCAGCTCCCCTCCCCCTCCTCCCCTGAACGCTCCACCCCCCTTTTTCCTCCCCCTCACCTGCTTCCCACGAATCAGATGTTCGCGCGGGAAGCCTGGAAACAAGCAGCAGCAGGTAAGCTGGGGGGGGGGGGGGGGGCACATGAGGAGGGCTCCAGGGAGGCACAACACGGCCTGGCCCAGTCCGGCCCCAGCCGAGCGGCTCCCTCCGGCCCCGGCCCCAGCCGAGCGGCTCCCTCCGGCCGAGCGACGTGGCTCCAGCCCAGTCCTGGTCCTGGCTCCGGTGCGGCTCCAGTGGGGGTAAGCGGCATGGTAAGAGGCCGGGGGAGACACAGGGGGTTGGATAAGGCAGGGGCGGGGAGTCCCAGGGACAGGGAGCGGGTGGGGCAGGGTTGGATCGGGCAGAGGTTCTGGCGGGGGGGCGGTCAGGGGATGGGGGGATTGGGTAGGTGTGGGAGTTCCGGGGGTCTGTCGGGGTGGTGGTGGTGGTGGATGGGGTCAGGGAGCAGGACAAGTTGGGTAGGAGGTGGGGTCCTGGGGGCAGTTAGGGTGGGTGGGTCTTGGGAAGGAGTGGTCAGGGGACAAGGAGCGGGGGGGGTTGATAGGTTGCGGTTTCTGAGGGGGGCAGTACATGGGTGGGGGCGGGTGTACTCACCAGGCGGTTCCCTACCGGGTCTTCGGCGGCGGGTCCTTCAGTGCCGCGGAAGACCCGGAGCGCTGCCAGGTGAGTCATCCCTACCGGGGCCCCGCCGAATCGGGCCCCGCACTTCCTAAAGCCAGCCCTGCTTGTAAGGCCCTAACCATTCCCTCTCCACCTGGGATCAAATCCTCTTACCTCCAAGTACACAGGATGCCCTTAGTCACTGCCTGTTTACTTCTGCCTTTCAGGCACTTTCCCCTATGCTTTTGTAAGACTCTGAAATCTGGTGCCCTCATACATGAGCTAGGAAGCCCAGAGTGGGACCAAAGCCATCCAGTCATTTCCCTTTATTGGCAGAATTTACAAGCAAGCAGCATAGCTCTTTGGGGCAGAGACCCTCTTTGTTCTGTTTGTACAGCATGTAGCACAATGTGGTCAAGGTCCATGATAGATAAATAATAATGTGTTTGAGGGAATTTATCTAAGCCAAATTTTCAATTTGTAATAAATCCTGAAGCCAGTCAAGAATGATTTCAGATTTCATACAGCAAAGTTTGCACAGTTCTACAGTGTTCACAAATGAATGCAAGAGGTTCTTAAATTAGCAGCAATACCCACATCTATTGATATGTTAGTTATATTGGCAGACAAGCCCCAAGAAATGTGGGTTCTATATAAAACTGGTTGAAAATTTTATAATGTAACAGTTTTCCATCAAATCAGCATTTCCTGATAAAAATCAAAAATGTGTTGTGGAAATGCATTGATTTTGTTTCAATTAGATCAAAGCATTTCATTTTGACTTTATCATTTCATCCTTTATATTAGATGTTCTAATATTGCTTTGGTAATGTTGGCTAGATATTATTGAAAAAAGTGTCTCACAATTTTGCAGAAAGTTTTGAATGTTTGATTTTTCATTCCAATTCAGGATAAAAGAACAGTTCAAAATGTCTCAATTTCCTGCAGAAGAGAAATTCCAAGTTTCAATGACCTCTAGTTATACAGTTGATGACAAAGTTCATTACATTTTCAGAATCCAAATGTGAGCCTGCCCTCTCTTCTGGTGTATGTTCTCTGAAGAAAGCTCGATTGTCACTTCCCAAATATGGGTTCCCACTGCACAGGTTCTGCTAAGATTAGCTGTGTGGAAGCAGCCAACTTCCTCATATCATGCAGATTTGTTGCTGAAGCACATGGCTCATCATAGTCCTCCCTCTTCCTCATGGGCACTACAGATTGTGAGCTTTATTCAGCACAAGGGAGCCAATGTTTCATTCCAAACGGGAAGACTCAAACATGGCTGTTCTAGGTGGGTTGGCATTGCTGCCCAAACTATTACCTATCAGCCCTAATTAGTACCTAGGGAGAAACCAGTGCCATCTGTAGACAACCTATACCTTGAAGAAGAAAAACATGTGGACCATGGAAAAGGCTTTCGATGGCTTGAGTTTTTAGAGCTGCTCCTTTTAAAGGTGGCCAGCAGTCAGTTAACCAATATCATAAAGCAGCAAAATAATCCAGATTCAAAGTAAACTCAGGATGCTTGCTGTCCAGACTACAGACGATGGATTGTTATGGAAGCTAAAACTCACTGTCAAGAAATGGTTGCAGTCCTGATTGTACATGTCCCCATATCAGCAAAGGAGACACGCTGCTATTACATAGTCTGCCCGAAAGGTTTTAGGAGACTGCCAACCAAAAGAATAAAGTGTATGTGATTGAGAAGAGTGCATTTAAAAAAGCAAGTATTTCACTGTTGTAGCAGTTCTGCAGAGTAAGTGACGATATACCAAATCAACTTGAAATATGTGAGGCGCCTTCATACATTGAGACATAGCTACTGTATGCATTATGTCTGGGGGACCATATTGTATTAAGTTTATGAATGGTTTGTTTCATTGTAGGCTGTGGACTATATGCCACTCCAGGGTGTAGGAGGGTCACCTAAGCTCCTCCAGGAACTAAAAGCAGTGTGTGGGTGGGGATGGGGGGAAGATGATTGAGGCTAGTCATTGAAACGGTACACAACCCCAGAGAGGTGAAAGGCTCCTAGGGTGATTTACATTTACTTGTTCAAACTAGGTTTTCCAGAGACCAACAGACAAAAAGCACTTTTGGTATTAAAAAAAATTAAGTTTAAACTGATAGGCCCTTTTTTAAAATCAGAAACTGACATGACCTTTTGTCCAAGGGACCCCCAACCCTTGCAAAAAGATTGGAAGGACTTTGGCTTACTAGGATCACATGAGCCTGATGCGTCACCTCTGGTAAGCATTTAGCATGACTATGTTTTCTCTGTAATACGTTCGTTCTTAGGGCAAAAATATTTTGCTTTGTAAACGCTCGTTGGTAACTGGTATATGCTGTTGCAGCCCTGGAGAAAGGTTAACCACAGGTGCTGGACATTGGTCAGACCTGCTACGGAAGTCACAGTGAAGTGCAGAGGCACTACAAGCCTAAATCATGGTCCGAAGGAAGAGAGATGTTGGTCCCTGTCTAAGAGAAGTAAAGGCTAGGAAGCCTGAAACTTTTAAGTGGATGCCCTCAAAGAAGACCAGGAGTCAAGGATGCACTTAACCCTGAAACTGCAACACTGAAGGGAGTTGGTGATGTCTGGTGGGTTCTGATGTTTTCTATAGATATCTTATCTGCCCATCCTCTGGGCAGTGGCGTGTGTTTTGTAATTCTCTGCAGAGGAATGGTATTTCTAGGAATTACATGCAGCATCAGAAACATTGATTGGGATGAAGTCACAATAGCCTCACTCCAGAAACAAAAAACTACAAACTTACACAACTTACTTCACCCTGGAGGCTAGGGAAGGCTAACTAAAATCAACTGACAGATTTTTTTCTATTTTTCACACTCCAAAGTACACTGGTATTAGGACTGCAAATGAGTGTCTTAAATTATCACCACCAGATTAGGTCAGTTTGTCACCTTGATTGATCGGTCCATCGGCCCTCACAGAGAGAGCGCCAATTGCAACATCATTTGTATTGTTCTAGCCATTCCTTCAGCCACCCGCTGGCCAAGCGGTCAATGGCACCAGACACCCAATTGGCATAGCACACTGCAGCCCAGAACCCCTGAGTTCAAGTGATCTGCCAGCCTCAGCCTCCCAAGTAGCTGGGATTACAGGTGCCTGCCACAACACCTGACTCCAGATTAGGTAGTAAAACAAAAAGGAATGGGAGAGAATCATCATCATTTTTTAAAATACAGACACCGCAACCTCAATATAACATGAATTTGGATATAACGCAGTAAAGCAGTGCTCCGGGGGGGCGGGGCTGCGCACTCTGGTGGATCAAAGCAAGTTCAATATAACGCGGTAAGATTTTTTGGCTCCTGAGGACAGTGTTATATCGAGGTAGAGGTGTGTGTGTGTGTATATATATATATATATATATATATATACACATATACACACACACACACACACACACACACACACACATATATACACATACACACACACACAGTTTGCATTAAAATTAAAACTTAAGCTTTAATAAATATAGTTACTGCAAACATCTGCACTCAACATTTTTTCTGCTACTAAAAAAAGAAAATGGTATAAGCCCAAAGGATGTGCTTAACAAGGAGTTTTGTATGTGCTAGAGTGAAAATATGGCATACTTGTTATACTTCAAGTGAGGAGGCTTTGAGAGTTGTTTTGGTAAAAAATGTCACTGCTCTTATGTTAAAAGAAAAAGGTGGAATCTTTTCAACAGCTGACTCTGAAAAGATGTTTACCAGTTGTTACTGCATCAAATATATTCAAAGTGCATCGTATAACCATTAATTGGGTTTGAATCATTCAAGTGTGCATTTGCTGTGACAACAGCATTCCCTTTACAGATCATCCCTGTGTTTATAGAAGAGCTGAAAAATTAACATTTCCTGCTTTTGTCAAACTGAAGCATATTTCAATAGGTCTCAGAAAACATCTGAAGGATTCTTGCATCCTGAGATCATCTGGCTATTATGTTTTCGAGTGTTGTCTCTTCATGAGCTATAAAACAGACATAGATAAGTGATTGCGGATTCTTTGTAAAATAACAAAATTCTGAGAACTTATTACCACACTTTACCATTTGTGTCAAATATGCACCACATAGAATAGTTATCTATACAGGCAATTCAAACTTGCACATTACTAATTACAAAGAAAAATGTACATCTTAGAATAAAAAGAGTGTAGTCTTGTATTTTTAGACTATTGATACCATCCAATTTTAATTTTTTCTGATTTAGTTTCTCTCCTTTCTCAAGGAGTTCTATTTCAGCGAGACTCAGATCAGAAAGAAATAAGGACAATATATGGTATGGGCAGGACGCATCTCAGACAGATCACTTTAAATGATCAATGTTAAAGTTAAGTAAAACAACAATTGAGACAATCCAATAAAGTTTGTTTCATCAGTGTTTACAGGCAAAAAACAAAACAAAAATCAAAATATTGGAGTTGTGCAGGAATTTTTTAAACAAGACTTCTTTCAATGGGAAAAAATGCAGATTTGTTGAACCCTAAACTTTTTGTGGAAACTTATCACTTTTAACAAAAGTTTTCTTTGGGAAGCTCTCTCAGATCGATAACAGAATTTCTGTGAAAAACAGAAGGAAAAAAGTCACAAAGGTTGCAGGATCTCATCAAGATGTCACTCTTCAATGGCCCAGTGATCTTCAGCTTTGATAAACCTTCACAGTGGACAGACTGAAAGCAGTATTTTGCAAGATTTTGAATTGTACAAAGCTCCACCAGGAAACTGGAGATATTCAGGTATTTTTAATTTATGCTATGGGGAAGCAGGCAGAGCATTAAAGGATCCTATCGCGAACATATCTGTTGTGTATCTGAGAAGTAAGCTCTGTAGTGAGTCTATATCTGATACACAAGCCTGACCTGCCAGTAGCAGCCCTTCAACCTACCATATACAAGTAGTACATGACACCTAAGTGGTTAGGGCACTCCCCTGAGATATGGGTGACAGATTCAGCTCCCTGCTCTGCCTGATTCTGGATCTCCCATACCTCAGGAAAGAACCATAGCCACTGGGCTAGAGAGTCAACCTCTTTCTCTGTATAAATATTCATTGTGCCACAAAGTGAAACTGCTCCAAAAAGAAGGCAGGCAGAAGAGAGGGGGGAGGAGGAAAGTGATTCCATAGCCTGGTGTTTAGACCATTTACCTGGGATGTGAGAGATCTCAGTTTGAATCTCTATTCACAGTCAAGCACATGCTAGGTGAGTGCCCTAGCCACAGGGCTGTTTGCTATTCTGGGGTCTCTCCCCCTCTACCAAGTTTTATTTTTATATCCCAATGCAAAACAAAACCAAATGCTGAAACTTCAAAGTTTCTCACTAAATGGAATTCTTGTTTTCCGGCCAGCTTTACTATATATAGATTGTTACTGTGCATCAGGGGCCATGCACAGCGGTGAAATGAGCTATATGTTCATCTTTGAGTCTGACACAGATTGAGTATTTATCTGTATTAGTTGTACTCACAGTAGCAGCCGGCTAAGATTCTCTTGAAATCAATGTGAATAGTAAGAATCAGTGCTTGTCCATAAGATAATTATGAAAACTCAGAGCCAAGAAACTGTTTGTGATACATGGCCAAAAGAAAGTGACAAGAATTTGTTACAGAACCATTAGGTAATCTTTGTGCATATTCATTTACACTCTTTCAAAAATCCTCCATTTTTTTCTGCACACATCAGTGACTTCCTGATAGTCCTTTTCATATTAGAAAGAAGCAATGTGCAGAAGAGATTAATTGATATGAAATGCAATGTGAAAATTACAACTCAGTATTAGATAGACTGAAGTATTCAAGTATTAAAAGTATTTGTTTTATTTATAAAAATAAAATGCTATATTTTCATAAATAATGGGGTAATTGTTGCCAAGTTGACTGAGCATCGAACCAAGATTTAAGAGACATTGGTTTTTTTCCAGGTTTTACCACTGACTTGCTGTGGGACCTTGGAAAAATAGGCTATGACTCAGGTTACCCATTATAAAGTAGGGTCACAACATTTATACATTATTACAAAATGTTTTGAGAGTTACAGACAAGAAATGCTATATGAATGCATATTGTTGCTACAATAGCTCTAGTTACTCATTAGATATAAAAGGGCCCAGTCTTGGACTTCAGTGAGAATACTCATGTGATTGTTACCAATGTGAGTAGAAATTTTAGGATTGAAATTCCCAACAGAATATAGATTTTTAAGTAAAAATCAGTTCCAGAAGCCAACAATAGTGACCACTTCATGTCATAGGTGCTACATTTGATTTATATCAAATAGTTTCCATATTAAGGGACAGATTCTGCCAGTCTTACTCATGTTGAGTAGTACCTTACTTCTTGCAGGTGTACTACACAGTGCAAGTAAGGATGACAAAACCTGGCCTTAACTGATCAACTTAAATGTAACTGATTTCAAGTGGTTGCTTTTTAATTCTTGCACATGAAGAGTCAATGTATGACTAAGTGTATGCACTTAAGACTGTAGGTCAGAAATCAGCGTAAGGGTACGTCTATACTTACCTCCGGGTCCGGCAGTAAGCAATCGGTCTTCTGGGATCGATCCCGGAAGTGCTCGCCGTCGGTACTCCTGCTCCGCGAGAGGAGTACGCGGAGTCGACGGGGGAGCCTGCCTGCCGCTTCTGGACCCGCGTTAAGTTCGAACTAAGGTACTTCGACTTCAGCTACGTTATTAACGTAGCTGAAGTTGCATATCTTAGTTTGAAGTGGGGGGTTAGTTTGGACCAGCCCTAAGTCAGCATAGCCCGATTGACTTTTACTAAGCAATATTATTTACAGCTGTAAAGTACCCATATTTTCAGCTGTGACCTTCAGTTTTACACCCACAGTTTTTAAGCAAGTGTTATCCCTTCAAAAATGAATGCAGAAAGGATTTGCACATGCAAAAAGGCACTTGTGTGTGGACAGCTTGGATAGTTGAGTTGTGTTAAGTACACAAAAGAATTAAGCGTATTTTTGAGTACCCAGATATTTGTGCTAATTCTTTCTGACTTTTCATCTGCAGGACTGAAAATTTGCCCCAATTAGCTACAAATAGCACAAATAATTGTTTCTTATAAAGTTACTCTGAGTAAGCACAGTACGAGGTTTTACATAATTTAGCTAAAATATGAATTGCAAGTCTTCAAGACATGATTTGGTAAGAAACTCATGCAAGATGTTCTGTACCAAAATTACCTAATGATTTGTATTGGCCTGCATGAATATTAACCAGCTAGTCCTTTTCCAATATGAACTTCTTAGTTCACTAAACCTAAAGAGAAAAAATTAGTCATAAGGTATACATTTTCAACACAGAGGGTGATGAATAAGAAGTCCAATTACTGAGAATGTAAGTTGTAGAGTAGGTCTAATTCCCAGAGAAACAGAAAAATTATCATAGACACTTTAAAAATGAATGCATTTCTTATTGGTTCAGCTTGATTGTGTTACCTTCTATGATGCATAATGAGCTACTAATTCTTCAAGTAAAAGGTGCTCTCTTTCCTTCTACGGAAAGCCACCTGGTTCAGTACATTTATTAGAAACACCACAGTAGCTGTACTATGACCTTTAAAATAAACCATTAGACTAAATTATTTCCCAAAAGAAGTTGCCTCCTTTTGCTGTGCACTAAATATAGTAGCTAGCCTTTTATACTTTGCTTCCTAAGTACACATTTAATTTAGATTTGGTAAAGCAAATTATTGTACAGTCATAAAAATCCCACGCGATTGGAAGTGTATTTACAGATTAACTGCTTAGCAGCCCCAGAACAATGTTTAATATATTACTTACAATAAGCCTCAATAACTTAATAATTCTATTTAATTACATGAATATATTAAAGCTAATTCATATGTGTACATTATTTGAAGCCCAAAATTTAATGTAATTCTGTTTACTGTACCTAGAAAAAATTTAAGACTTTTTTTGCACACAAAGCATACGCAGTTTAGTTTAGAAACTGATAGTACTACAGAATAAAAATTCAAGTCCTATATATTCTCTGGTCCAGCAAACTGATGTAATGCAATGAAGAAATGCTACTGACTGTTACAAACCTACAGTGGCCTCCCATTCCTTTTGCAAATAAGGCTTTTATCAAATACTATCGCTAGTTTCTTCATTTCAGCTCTGATATTGAATGACAAACTTACTCCTATACTGTTATACATTAAGCATGGTACTGTATTTCCAATTGTTTTGTGGAATTTTAGAACTGGAAAAATGCAGGATATTGTGAAGGAAAGTATATTTTGTGGTACAGGAGCACCAAAAGCACAGCATAGAGGCAACAGACTGCTGTTCCGAAAGACTAATCAAAGCCTCCTTCTGTTAAAGTAAAATAGTTTGAACAGAGACGGCCCAAAATGATACATCATAAGCTGCCTCTTGTATCTGATATCGTATCTGCCACCAACAAACTCAGTTCATTTCTGCACTTCAGACCTAATTCTTGAGACAATTGCTCCCAAATCACACTGGTTGCAAAATGAGTTGCATATGTTCAATACCAGGTAAGGACCCTGCTTCATAAAAGCTTCCTACAGTACCACGCGTGGTGGCTGGGTGCAGCTCAGTCCTATAGCAAGTACAGTATAGGTTCTTTAGTGACATGGGGGATTGTGGAGCAGATGGGGACCGGGATAGACGAAGGCCCGGTCTACACTAACCCCCCAAGTCAAACTAAGGTACGCAACTTCAGCTACGTGAATAACGTAGCTGAAGTCGACATACCTTAGTTCGAACTTACCGCAGTTCAGACGCGGTCCACACACGGCAGGCAGGCTCCCCGTCGACTCCGCGGTACTCCTCTCGCCGAGCTGGAGTACCGCAGCCGACGGCGAGCACTTCCGGGATCGATTTATCGCGTCCAGACCAGACGCGATAAATCGAACCCAGAAGTTCAATTTCCAGCCATTGAACTAACCGGTAAGTATAGACCAGCCCTTAGACATGAAAACCATGGTGAAAGTGTTACATTATAGCACCACTTTTAAGTGATCAGTAGCTCCCTTGTACCATTAGTGTTGCCTGTCTAGGTTTTACTTTTGGAGTAATATAAACAAGCAGTATTTTCTCAAGTATTATACTGAACAAGTAGATTAATTCTCACTATGGTTATATATTGCGCCTACTACACATAGGCAACTAGTTAAGCTGGCCAAGGCTAAAAAGGCTAATATCAATTAATATATTTACATCATTTCTCATTGTCCTCCTATAACTTTTTACCTTAAATATTCTTTTGTAACTACTTATTGGTTTACATAAAATGGAAGCTAAGATTTGTTCTATACTGTATCTGTTGAGAACAAAAGGAATAATTGTGAAACTGTGAAATGGGGACCTCCTCTAGGGTGAAATCTTATTCCCACTGAAGTCAGCTCACCTTCTGTGAAATTAAACTTGACTTCTAACAGGAGCAGGTCAAGCATTTCTGCTGTTCCAGTGTTACTAACCACAGAAAAGGGGGTAACTATTATTAGTGCCACAGCTACTTAACAAAGGCACTAAACTTAATCACCAAATTACATTAATTTTCTATGAATGTAGAAAAAAATTGTTATAAATATTTGTTCATCTTCAAGAGCAGAAAAACGCTCAGTAATTTTTAAGAACTTCTTAAGTTCAGCACATTCTTTTAAGGTCTCACTGCACAGCCCAGTTAGTAAATCCAAAATAGTCATAATTAACTGTCCCGGAGATGAGCCATTTGAGGAGCACAGAAGGATAAGCTGTCTTTAGTATGAACATCTCTTTAAATTCTCAGAACTAAGGATCCTATTAGTAAGAAAGGGATGAGATGTTACTGAATAATGTCCTTGATTCACATTCACAAAAGGAAATGGGGAGGGTAAAGAGGGGCAGAAAGAGCAGCCCCATGCAATTCCTTTTGTAGGAACGCATTGGTATCAGTGACACTACTAGACACAACGTGGTTCCAAGCAGCACAAGCCTATTATGCACGATAACCTCATTGTTACAGAAAGCCTAACCTGTTACTATGACAGCATGCTTTGACTATGACTTTCATAGAGGATAAATCATTTCAATTTAGTCTGTCCAGTTGCTTTGTTATTAAAGCTGACAAGGAAGCAACAGCGAGCATCACTAGAGAAATCACAGCAATATACATCTGTCACATCATAATATGGCAGGATCAGAGATCATCCAGGGGTGTCATAATTGTAATTTCAGAAACCCAAATACTGTTTATGCGATAACATCCACCTGTATCTCTTTAGCTTGTATTTCCAATTTGCTGCCTGTTTGCATCTATTCAGAAATGAAGTATTGCATGTCATTAAATACAGTGTAAATAAGTTAGGCCTGACTGTGAAATATCAGCATGAAATGAGAAACTACAAGGTAAACTCCAGTGGTTGGCATGGCAAGTCCTTCTATTTTACAGCATGTGTGTGGTCCATGAAGCACAGCCGGAATACTGTAATGAGCATTATGGAGATTTAGAGAACAGGCTTTCCCAGCAACAAATGCAAACAGCCACAGAAAATGAAGGCCTTTATTATTTTAGAAGTTTTATCAAGAATTACACTATCATTTGAAAGATAGCAGTGAATGCTCAATTCATCTCCCTAGTGATGTTCACACTTCTAATCTCTAGGTTCACCTTAAAAATGCCAACCAGGTGATCTCATCACCACTAGGATGGCTGAATAGAAGGGAAGAGGAAAGGAGGGAAAAGGTTGTTTTGTGACTGGTATTACAGGGAAAAGGTTGTTTTGTGACTGGTATTACAGGGAAAAGCAGTCCTTCTGCATCTACATATACAAGTCCAAATAGCTCCTTTGCTTTCATCTACAAGCCACTTTACTCATGCCAATAATGTTTCTAGGATTCTAAAATAAATTTTAGACACAGTAGAACCATGAAACTGTTCTTTCTGTCATTGACATCCACTAGTTTCCCCCACTTGCTCCACTGTCTTAATAAATGGTGACAATCCTGATCCTAAGCATATGCCACTATTACTGATAGAAGGATTAGAGTGGTGACAAACTTATAACAAAATCATTTCTAGGGAGTGAACCCAATCAACAGTAGTAAACTCATTCTGGTGGTGAAAGGATCCAAAGCTACTGAACATCATCTAGAAGTTAGGAAACCAGAAGTAAGTTGGGCTGGAGCCAAGTTTGTACACTGGCTTCAGGAAATGTTGAAAGAGATCATGGAATATGGTAGAGGGAGGTAGAGATCAGCCAAAGAAGCCAGGCATATTGGGATAGATAGATTTTATCCATCCCTAAAACATTATAGAGGGTTTAATTGGCAGCAGAGGGTATTATGCAGGCCCTCCACACTAGGGTAAGTTTTACCAATAGACTACATACTACTAGTACTCCCATTCTGCACAACTGTACTTTATCTTATCACATCGTACACAAGCTACAGTCCGTATTGCACACAAGTGACCAGAAAAAAATGAAAAAAATTGCGCTTGCTAGCTTATGATGCTTTATTATAGCTACCCAGAATGTTACCCTACAGAGTATTTCTGACATCTTTTATTCATCAGTTAGGTATTTCTACTGCTCTTATCACTGTAGCATTTAAACCACAACTAAGATGCTAGACAAATCCTCTTTGACTCTACAGTTCCAGGCCATTATGGTTCATGTCTGTATTTCTCAAGTTTTTACTACATTGTGGAATCTTTTCATGATATACTGTACATCAAGGATACAGCTTGAGCAGCCTTCGGATAATGGGGTGTTGGAGTGTCTCCTCCCGGAAGTGCCACGTAGAACTTCATTATAAATCCTGAGGATTCAGAGTCGACTTCTTACAAAATTTGGGCAAGGTGGATAAAATTGTGTCCCTCATTCTTGGTACATTGCAAGTAACTACACATTGATGCACATGATGTGACTGCTTTGACAAATTTAGATTAAAGTAGAGATGGCGTCTCAGCTGTCCAATTCCTCGATATACTCCTTTGTAGATTTATTTAGAAAAGTAGTATAATATTCTTTGTCCTTACATCCTTTCATACAAAAGGTCTCTAAGCCCAACATCAACTAGTCCTTAAATCAACCTCATAACACTCCTATAGGTTATATATCCTGGCTAGTCTACAACCAGGTAGACAAACACTGAATGGTGGTTACATGATGGGACTACAGTCAAATTGCTTAAGTTGAAAAAAGCAGAGATTAAAACCAAATTTTCTTAACTCTCACTACAACTCAGACCACTACAGCACATGCCTTCCAAAACAAGTATTTTTTTGTTTTATTCTGTTTATAACTGTTTTATTCTGACTTGGAATAGGCTGATAATGTACATTATTTAGATTTGGCAGTTTTTATTTCTACCTGCCCTATGACAGTTCCAATGTGGATTTTTTTTAATGTACTTTAACAGTCTTATGCTTACATATTGATGCTGAACAGTTTCCAATGACATATATGCATTTAAAAAAAAAACAAAAAAAAAACTATCCCTGTGCCTAACTAAGGTAAAATTACTCTTCTAGCATAAGCACAATCAATCAGCACTAGGTTAAAAAAAAAACAAAAAAAAAAAACAAACAGCAGACATATGAAGTTACAACAATTACACTGACAAATTCCAACAGTATGAAGTAGTATTTACAGTGCTCTGCTAACCAGCCATGAGTTCAACTCTTGTAACACAATTCTGAGGTTAGGGAAACTGACATGACACCTTCTCAAGGAAAGGAGACTGTAAGGTTAATAGATTCCAAATGTTTGAAATGCAAGATGTTTTCACTGTGGCAATATCCTGCTTTCCACTGTTATTTTTAGCTTGTCCTAAAACATGACACGATGCACAAAGGCAAGTATTATATTTTTATAGCCAAATCTTGTCTATGCAGATAAAAGTGTGATGAATGGACATCAGTAAAGGAGGTAAAATGTCCTTGTTAAATTCATTTTAAAAAGGAAGAATTGTAATGGTTTTTTAAAAATTAAGAAAATGACAAAGTGGAGTCTGTTGCTCAAAAACCAGAAGTAAAAAAGCCTTGACTAAATCTACAAATTTCATGTGAGACATACTGCCATTTAAAATTAAATTGCTTGCCCTGTAAATGTTCAAAGTTAGGGAACGCAACAAGCCCAGTTAAAATATAAAATATATGAATCAAAGTAATAAAAAAAAAAACTTATGTAACATCTCTTTTCTAAGTGTATTGTGTCCATATTTTCAATTTTATCTGCACATATATATTTTAGAGTCTTTACATGCAAGAATTCTTTTTAAAATATGCAACTTCAATGCCAAATGGATATTTCCCCTTTTGTCACTTGTTTACCAAGGTTGTGCTATTTCATGATCATAACCAAAATTTCCTTAAAATATTACTTTCAACAAAAATGGATTGTTATAGCAGCATACATATTGTATACTGCCTCTCTGCTCAGAAAGCTACTGGCAGGATTACTGTTCTTTCCTGTGACCAAATATATACATTCAACTACTAGAGACAAGCCATCTTTCCATGTCCTCTTTATACAAAAAAAAAAAAAAAAAATCTAGTGATTAACGAAATTTTAGGGCCATATGCAGGTTTAAATGGCAGCATTTTGTACATAGCTTACATGCACAATGATGCCATTATGTTTCTACATTTGAGTGCACATTTACTATAATTGCCCTTCTCCTCTCTGGTCTCTACAATAGCCCCCCATTTCAGTTGCTTATTATTTTGTCAAACCTTAACTGCTAGGCAGAGCCGGCCTTACCATGAGGCAAACTGAGGCAGCCGCCTCAGGTGCCAAACTGTGGGAGGGCACCACTAGGACCCAGAGTGTAGAAAATTGTGTCTGCTGCTGGTGCATATGTATTCTCTCTGCTCTAGATGCAGAGAGATGGTGGAGTGCTGTGCTGGAGGAATGACGGCAGAAGAGACATAACAGGAAGGCAAGAGAAAAGGTGAGAGAGAATAACAGAAAGCAGCAGGAAGAGAGGAGGAGGGGCCTCTTGTGTACCTCTCTAGCACTCCCAGAAGCCTGGACTGATTAACACCAGCTTCTCAGGGAGCTTCCTGTTTCCTGCTGCTTCCCTGAACCCACTTGAGGAGAACAAGCAGTCAACTGAAGTAGGAGCCAGTTAGGCCCTTAAGATGCTGATATCTTACCTCACTCAGGCCCTGCTACCAGTCTGCTTATTTGTCCCCTTCAATTGAGTGTTGAGAGCCACTATAGCTGGCACAGAACAGCAGTCATGAGTGAAAGAAGAAAACGCCCCTCTGGGGCAGCATTCAGAAAGAGAAAGAAAGCAAAGGAAGCTTTTCTATCTAAGCAGGAAGGAGTTCTCCTAAGATACATAGACACAAATGTTCACGGTGAGCCTTATGGCCCCAGTGAGGATGAGAGTGGTGAGGAGATGCCTGATCTTCCAGTTAGTCAGAGTGCAGGAGACAGTGTTGACACATGATGACGTGTACCATATTGATGCGAGTGATTTAGGTGATGAACTGAAAGCCCTTTCAAGATACATTTCAGCAGGATTAACTCCAACTGTTCTGGAATATATGTGCACAATTAAGATGACCACCCTCTTTCCAAATGCTTTTGTTGCTCTGTGCATACTTCTAACATTTCCTGTAACAGTTGCCAGTGGAGAACGCAGTTTCACCACGCTGAAGTTAATAAAAACACATCTACGTTCCACAATGACACAGGAGAGGCTGGTCGGCCTTGCAACCATCTCAATAGAGCATGAGCTGGCCCAGACTGTGGACCTTCAGGTAGTAGATCAAACCTTTGCAACCAAGAATGCACGGAAAGCACCACTTTGATTATTCAAACAGATAAAAATGCCAGTGTTTACTATGCAGACAAGAAAAGTTACACCTGCTGTTCAGGTGTTTGAAAGTAAAGTGTTACTTAAAATTTTTGAACAAGGCATTTTAAGTTGTTAGTTCTCCTTTATTGGGGTAGGTAGCAGAGCAGTACCATGAGAGAAGAAGAACAGGAAGAAGGCAGAATTGAGACCTTTCAAAGTTTTGGCCCAAGCGAGGGGGCATAGGGGGCATTTGAGCTCCCCTCCTCAGGTGCCAAAATGTTGTGGGCTGGCCCTGCTGCTAGGGCTGAAGTTTCCATGCTAAGAAACAGCATGTGATCATATAACAGTTAAGACGACTAGCATAATGCACAAGGGAGCAGGAGTTAAAGATTTCATACAACATTAATTCTGTCACTTCCTAAACATTTGAGTTTTTGACTTTGCATTTGTAATTCTTTTAGTGTATCTTATTTTGTATGGAATAATTTATTATTCAGTATGTAAACTACATTACAATGGTAATTACTGATACTGTCCACTTTTATAGCAACTTCCATCGAAGATCTCAAAGTGCCATGCAGACACTAATGAATTAAATCTCATGACACACTGAGGTAGGTTAATAATATTTTTCCTTTTTACAGAAGGGTAAACTGGTTAAGTCTATACCAGACCCAGTAATAGAATTCAAGTTCCCAGACTACAAGACCACACTTCCTTTTCTGTGATGTCTGTATATAAACAGACAGCCTCAGGCACAGCTACAACACTGGAAAAGTATATTCAGATGGTAATTTCCTTTAATTTAAAATACTTTTCCCTAGATGTCATCAAAAAAGCAATGGTAAGAGACCTTCAGAATGCATGCGTTTGAGTAGTAGAAGGTTTTATTCATTCCTTATTCTAAGAAAGAAGCTAAAACATTTGTGCACTAGAAACTCCCATTGACTTCAGCCGAGTTGTTTTGTGAAGAAAGGATATGGGACCAGGCCCTTAATTTGGAGAGGGCTAATCATTAATATATTCTGCATACCTCACTCCCATATGGGACTTTAAAAGCATGGCCTTCAAATATTTGTGCATGTACAACTTTCCGAGAGCAGCTTACTCCAATACACAATTCTTACACAGAATTTCCACACACAAAACCCCAGATGTATGTGTAGACAAAGCACAAATGAATTTTGTTCACATATAATTTAGGTGCATAAAGTGTGCAAAAGTGACTGAAAATGTGCATGTGTAACTGATTTGCACAAAAAAAAAAAAAAAAAAAAAAAAAAAAAAAAGAGTATGTGCACAAATGGAGGTCAAGAAGAGACCCTTTTCAGAGTTCAACCCAGGAGAGAGAGAGGCAAGTGAAGCTGACAGATTATGATGAATAGAGCATGTGGTGTCCAAAGTGTGGTTTTATTAAATATTTTAACTGCTTAGCAATTTGTTATTACAAGTTTAAATCTTCTATGGAGCACCGCAAACATTCAATGCTTAGATGTTTTTCTTGGATTTATGGAAGAGATGATGAGCATCATTAACTGGGTTTCTTTTTCACATGTGCATTTGTTTTTAACATGTGTTTTCTATATATTTTAATTTATTTGTTTGATATCTCCTTGAATCTGACAAATGGTTGAATTAGAGGTCTGAACTGTTTCAAAGTGATGGAGGTTCAAAGGAATCCAGAACTAATCGAAACTGGCTTCAGACATTTGTAAGCTAAGGAAAGAAATTTTTATTTTGCAGTTTCTCATGCAAAACTGCAACTCAAAGAAGCAAATCTAAGTTAATGATGGAAACAGATGGAATGTATACTACATACTTACCTTATGTGATACACTGAGCAGAGTTAACCTTGAACATAAAAATATCAGTGAAAGTATATAACAGATATAAATGCTCTGTGCAATAGTCCCAGGTTTATTCAGCTTAACAGTAATTAAAGCAATGTCTCAGTCATCTCCATTTTCCACCCAGTAAGGAAAAAAATAAAGTTTAAGTCATAAGAATGCTATATGATGCTATGTCAGCTGCACAAGAGCCACTAATCTAATGTAATAAATCAATGTATTGCCATGCTGGGTAATGCAAAGGGAACGTGCTCCCAATGGAGGATATCCAACTCATGCCTCCTTTTGGATATCTTCAGAGCCAACTGCTCATAGACCACCAAGCTATTTTATGCTTCCCTTTGGGTTGAAGATTATAGGTTTACCCAGGCCTTTAAAATGATTGGTCTATGCTAGGCTGAGGATAGACACTGAAATCCACCAGTTAAATAAAAGCACTGAAAAAAGACTGCCTGTTTAAAAAATGAATAAAATAAAAGCACTTCATTGATCTCACTGTTTCTAGTTTAAGTGTTCCAGCCTGCAGATGGAAGAAATGGAGTACAATAGTAGTCTGCATATTGAATTACCTATTCTAATATCAGCATTTAATATTATTCATAAACACACACACCACACTTATTTTTGTCCATTTTCATATAATAGGTAGATATTTTACTTAGGAAAGAGTTATGTTCCCACCACCACCACCTCTGAGTAAATTCATTTTTCTTTTGGATATGAACAAACTATTCAACTATAAATGAGAATAAGACTGAAAAAAAAATAGATTATTGCTGTAGGAGAAAGGGAAAAGAGGCTTTTCTTAATCCGTATAACACAGAATGAGCAAAGATATTTAAAAGTCTGCTTCACTTTTTATGCCCAGAAAGACTGGGAACAAAGAGTTTCAAGTGCAGTTTTGTATCTAAAATTATTTGTTGACACTATCAGTAGGACAACAGAGTTGTAGGTGAAGGGAGGCACCCAGACATCTCAGTGCAGTTAATTGTACCTGAAATTCTGCTTGCAATTTGCAGGTGCAAAGGAAGGAAGGAGCCGCTAAGGCTGATCTCAAAATCAGTCTTAAAGTTATTGTTATTTCCATTAAGGTAAAGGGCCTGTTATGCTAAGCACTGTACATACACAGCCTGAGACACATTCCCCAAAGGGTATACAAACCATTTTACAGATGTAGAAGTGAATGACCAAGATTCCCCTGCTGAAGTCACACAGGCAGTCTGACAGAGCCAGGGACTGAACCCAGATTTCTCAAGTCCCAGCTCTAAGGCCTTAACCATAAAGCTATTTTTCCTCTATACCAATAGGATGAATAGAACTTCCACAAAGTTTCATTGTCATTGAAATACCTTTATTATGTTTTCCCAACCTAAATAATTTCAGCCAGCCCTAAACTCAAGTACAGCTTCCCACTCCATCTTGTAGATTTATATAATCTTGGACAAAATTCATCTAGGGTGCAAGCCAATTTAGTCAACTCAAAAGATTACATGTTCACAACTTCTTGCTGGCTTTATTTATAAATAGGCTAAATGTTTAACAAATTTAAGATTTAAACAACTTTCCATTCATTTTGAAATGCAGTCCGTGGGTCACTGTTTTCAGTAAACAATATCATGGTGGACAATTTGGATTAGAAATCTAAGTTTTATAACATTGGCACAGCCTACGATAAGGTTGTGCAATGTGATGAGGTAAGAATAGGCAAGAAATAATCCTTAAAATTAAGCAAAATCATGCAATAAATTATACGTAGCCTTCAAACCATGCTTTATGATTTTGAACATCAAGATTTTTTTTTTGTTTAAGATGACTGATTATTCCCATATTCTACTGGGAAGCCTAGACCCATAAACTCTCTCTCAGGTTTGAGGAATACAGATATCTTTGACCTATCATAAGTATTTTGATTGTGCTTTAAAATAAAATTCTGATTTCCCCCCCACTCTTGATGTATTTTAAGATTAAAATGAAGTCAATAGCTTGTATCTGTAATGTATGGAAATTAAGACTGGATTATATTGTTGTTAGCACAAGAACTCTTTTGATGGCTAAATTCTCTCATTTTGGGTGTTGGCTTTGTGAGTCAATTTCACTATCTTCATTGAAGTTACAGTACAGATCAATTTGGCCCTCTATATTCATGGCTCTGGTACCTTTTGTCAGGGCTGTCTCCAGGCACCAGCCCACCAAGCTTGTGCTTGGGGCGGCACCTGGAGGGGGGCTGCGCGGCGCTCCGGCCGCTGGGGAGAGCGGGGCCACGGCCAGACTCGCCGCCCTCCCCCCCTGCGCCCTCCCCCCAGCCGCCGGGGGGAGAGCGGTGAGCCCCGGCTGGGGCTTGCCGCCCTGCCCCCGGCGCTCTGGCCGCCGGGGGGGAGAGCCGAGCCCCGGCCGGGGCTCACCACCCTCCTCCCAGGGCTCCAGCCGCCCTCCCCGCCGGCGCCCTCCCTGCCTTTTGTAGTCATATATTAGAGGCTAAAGCCATCTTTGCCTTTTGGTGAGCATAACTGCAATGGATAGAAGGCAATGTACAGTATATTCTGTCAAGGACATAGGGTTTCAATAAGATAATGGTTTACTGCAATCAGAGTCCCAAATATGATTATGTCAATCAGCCTTAACCACTTGGAAAACCACTAGACTGTTCTTAGATCCAATTTGCTTTCGTCTGTATAACATGAAAAAGCAGTTTTGTTTTGATATTTATAACTCATTTTCATGAGCTATTCCACTCTGACTCATTTTAACTCTCAGTTTTTCCTCCAGGAATGAAGTATGGGAAGAATAGTGTGGTTCAGTTATATTTCCAAGTCTATTTGGTGGAATACTTGGATACAAAAAGTGCCTTTCCCACTGGAGTTTTATATCATCTGAATGTCATAACTGTGGTAGATCATTTTTTAAAACTTCAAATGAGATGAGTATAATTTAAGTAGACAAAAAGCAAACCACTAATTGGCAAAAGAAAAGAAAATTCCATTTTGGTAGGTTTCACTCCCCCCCCCCCCCCATACACACACTCCCCTTTTTCTGTTTTTAAAGTATCATTCACATTCTGGTTGGCATGCATGAACGAACACATCAAGTTAGAGACAAAATACTGGCATTCCACAAAGGTTTACAATTACAAATATTAAGCCAGAACAGCTGTGTTGACTTGGAATCCCTTTTTAGCCAGTGAAACTGACAGACTCTTACAATGGGCCATTTGCATCTTTAACAGTTTAAAGAGAATATTTCTCTAATCTCACACACTTTTTTGTTGCAGTTGTTGACAGTTTTATTGATTTTAAAAAGAAACAGACATAAAGGAACAAAACACATTCACATATCCATACTTCATCTTGGTACCTCCATTTCTGCTATTTTCCCCACAGTAATTTCTTATGTAGCCATGTGATGTGGCATGTCACTTTGGGTTTGGGTAACATTTGCTTTTCTTTTTCAGCTAAGAAAAGTGGATAATTATGAAAGGGAGGAATTCAGGCTGGGAAAATTATGTTTTGGTTTAGACCAAGGAAGTTTTCATTTATTTATTTTTAAGCAGTCCCTAAAAATAAAGCTATTGGGGATTGGGCACTTCTCTTTCCTTGCTATCTGCTTATGGATAAAAGAGGAATGAATTATTCTGAGATGCACAGCATACATGCACACCATGGAAAATTGGGCACACAGAAGCTTCACGACCTTCCCCACTCAATCTATGCATAGGAGAAAAAAAATTTTTACAAAAGAGATAGCAGGAGCAAAGCAGCAGCAGGAGGGTTTCTCCTCCACTCGATCCTTCCCCTCAGCTGCAAGACTATATATGATGGGGGTGGGCAGAGGGAAAGGGAGATAAGTGGTCTAACAAGGGGAGGGATAAAATTAAAAAAAGATTAGATCAAGCACTATTGCAGTAGTCACCACCCTGATCACCTTGTATATACATTGCACCAAGAGCTGGCAAAAAAAAAAAATAATAATAATTGTGACAGCTTCTATGAAAAGTTTGTCTCCCACTGAAGCAATCTGAAAACACTGAATATTTTGCAATGCACTCTAGTTGCAACCTGCTCTTCCCCCTTCACCCCATCTATTTGTCTTTTTAGATTTCAAGTTCTTCACTGCAGGGACGGTTTTCCTTACGTGCTGTTTTAACACCTGGCAGATATGGGGTGCTACTACCCTGCTAAATAATTAGAGCAGGTAAAGAAAACAGGATTTTTCTTTATAATATATTGCAATTCACAAATAAATTAAAAGCAATATGAGCATGCTGATAGGCTTATTTACTTGTGAAAACACAATCCAATATCTAACAAGGAGTTTCTCAATAAATACTTTGAAATTGAAATGTAAGAGCACATCTTTGTGTGATTATTCAAAATTAGAGTTTTAATTGGACACAAGTCACATGATCTTTCTAGTCTAACTAGAAAAGTAATTTAAATCAGGTTTCCAGTGAGAACAGTCCAGATTAAAAATTTGCTTACCATGACTTCAAATGAATACTGAATAGTTTGCTGTTTTGGAGAACTTTCCTATCTGCAAATTCCTTTACAAAAATATTCATGGTGAAAGCATACAAAAGGGGAATAAGTACACAAAATCAACTGTTTAGAAACTCTGAACACATCTTCATGAAAAATTATTGGCAGTGTTCACCCAGCTCTACATGATTTTGATTATAACACCTCTGCCACCCTGGTGTCAACAAGATGAAATGCAATGTTCAAATTTCAAATAGCACTCAGGTCAATGAAGAGGAAGAGGAAGATGTGTTTAGTAGATAAAAACAAAGAACAAATGGGAGGCCAGATTAGATTACTGCCTGTCAGCAATCCTATGCAGTGACTGTCTGCCAGCTGTGGTCACACTAACTACAAACAGCTTACAGTACCAAACCATTACATATATGCCTTGCCAAGACTGCTTGTCAGCTGTACAACTGGCCATTTCCTGCCAATATAGTTCACATTCTCTCCTCATTTAACAGTTGCCTTGTATTTGTTGACACAGAAAAAGAAGTCCCTCCTTTAACCTTTACACTGCCTACTCAAGCAGGTTCCCTACATTAAAAGTGGGAAGGCACTGAATTATATTTTGGTCTTGACACAAAATAATGACCGCATTTTGGGGGGGCCATCCACAATGCCCTGCGTGTGGTGTTGGGTGGGTATACATTGCAAGCCATTTTTCAGTCTAATTGGCTGAAATAGCATCATGTGACCATATCTGGCCCATCTTATTGGTTAAGTCAAGCTGCTCTTTACAGAAGCATGACTAATAGGTTAACACATGCTCAGAGACATCTTGTTTCCAGAAAACAGAATGGTCAATGGAATAGTGCAAATAAGTGTCATGCCACATTATATACGACACATATCCTAATTATAGTGCAGGCAGTTGTGATGGATAAACCTGAAATAATTGTTTTAGATCAGCCTCACTGTTTGGATGCCTATCTTAACATTTCACTAATTCTCCTGCCCTCCCATTCCTGCCCTAAGCCAACCAGACCCTTCCTTGTATCTTAACCTTCCTTATATCTTAACGCCCACTTGACTCCTGCTTTCTACATTCTGCTAGTTACTATGATCACAAAAGAGATGCCCCTGGCACACTAATTCTCCACCACATGATCTTCAGTAGGCCCCAGATCCCTTTCAGCAGATTCTACTAGATATGCCTCTCTGAAAAATCTCCAGAACAGGGTCAATAAAATAGAACCATTATTCTAATTCCTGCGAACGCTGAAGGTTCAGATAGAATGAGAGCTACATCCAAGACACCACTGCATTCAGCTCTGTTTTTGCAGAGCCAAAATTAAAGCACCTTTTGCAAAACCAGAACCATCTCTTTTCCCCCATTTCTGTCCTTAAACTAACACCTTTTGGAATGTTTTGTGGTGGAAAGCCAAGAATAAAGTGATTATAAAGGATACGGCAATGAAGAAAGAAGTCCAATGAAGGCTGTGTTTAAGGCTATGGCCTGAGAGTCTGGACATGTTGGAATAGCAGAAATTGAACCAAGATATTTGGTGTTATCTTGGACACATTGCTTATCTCTGTCAATTCCCCATCTGTAAAATGGAGAAAACAAATACTTCCTTACCTCACAGGGTTGTTGCGAGGATAAATATATAACACGTATGGGGTACTCACATATTACCATGATGAAAGCTAGATAAATACCTAAGACAGACAGGAAGAAGGGATTTTGAGTTAGGAAGATGGGGAAAGGGGAAATACAAATCCGAACTGATGTGAACACTGTGGTTCCTGAAAACTACCTGACTGGTAGGAATGGTCAAATTGTTTCTGGAACCGTAGCCTGAGCTAAGTGGAAGGAATGAAATTTGACCAGAGATTATGGTTTGTTTTTCTTTTTTAAACAAATAAACAAAGCTCCAATCTCCTATGGCATCACATCTGCTTCACCTAAGCAGGATTTTCCATTTGTGTTTATTTCATTTGGATAAATCTCTATACAGGGACCAGTTATTTATTCCTGTGTTCGAGAGTCAATTTTAGCATGCCATTGCCCCATCTGAACCAATAAAAATATATATATTTAAATATATTTTAAAAAAGCTGCCCTCGGATTTCCAAAGTCCGTACGAATCACATGGTTAACCCAACCACTTCAACCTCACTGCACTCATGGAAAATGTGCCTCTTTTTCTGCTATGCTAACACAAAAGACAGCAAAACTACACAACAAAGTCTCAAATACAAATTTGAGACTTTATGAAAATAGCAAGAAAGCATTGACAGGACAACAGGCATGTTATTTTCTTCTTCTCATTCCAAAGCACCTTGACACAGACAGGGAGCTGAACAGCATCACCATTTATTCCTGACCATGACTTGTTCCTCCTTCATCCCAGCCTGGTCATGTCCATGAATACAATGTCCCACCATCTAGTAGTGATCAGCCTCTAGGTCAGACTGGCCTTGGCTGAGGATGCCAAAGACAACGATGCAAACTATCATCCATTTGTGTTCTACAGAGTCCCCACCACTGTAAGCTTTTCAATTGCAGCCAGTTCCACTCTAGTCCACTTGCCTTCCAAAGCTAACAAGCTTAGATTGCTCAGATTTGAAATCAGTTTTCTCCTTCTCCTAGACTGATTTGCCTAAAGAGGCTAAGCAAGCCCAGTCTGCTCCCATTTGAAATCAGACTTTCCCCTTCTAAGTAGAGTTGTTCATGGCACCACATTCCATAATATTAGTTGCAACCCTTTAGGGTTTCCCCAAGATGGACTACCCCCATCCACCACCCAGGGAACATACCTCTGTACTGTTGTATCCCAGAGAGACCAAGTGCTATTTTCAGTCTTACAATAGCTTGCCATGATCTGAAGACGCAAAATATTTTTGATCAAAAAAAATGTTATATTTTCACATTCCAGCTTATGACTCAATTCCCACCAGAATGTGCAATATTCATGCCAGCCACTGACACACCAAAAAGATTTGCTTTCTTAAAACAGATGTCTGCGAACCACCCTTAGCCTGCATGAGAGCAGTTTACCTCTGTTCAGATTCAAAGAAACAACCTTCTTCCCCCCCCCCCCCCCGCCCCGATACACCTCACTCAAAGGCAGTTACTACAGGTCAAAGCTACATAATAATATCTTTCTTCTCTTTCAAGATG
>NW_020664464.1:29418682-29477730 GCF_002925995.2 Terrapene triunguis | reverse complement strand
GTGTGTGTGTGTGTGTACACACACACACACACACACACACACACACTGTAGAGACATACATACACACAGCATTTATATATGGCTAATTTTATCCATTATTATTACATTTTTGCACAGCTCCATTCTGTAGCTATTCTGCAATGTATGTTCAATTACAAAATCTTGGGATTAATCCAGGAAAAAATGAATTGTTGAACCTAACTCCCTTTATGTTCCCATCTATCCATAAACTCTTTCCCTTGCAAATATACTCCTAAACTGATAGATTTACATGAATTGCAACAAATACGTATGGTGGCTAACTCTGAATTCTGCCCCCCTCCTTTGCACTGCTGCAGTGTAGAACAAGCCTCATAATGTGCAGCTAAAAACGGCATATTCAGGCAGACACACAAATGCTGGAAGTGATTGGGACAGCTTCACAGGAAACAGAAGGAGAGGATGGTAACTGACTAAGCTAGCCAGGAATGGAGTCATCTTTTCAAAAGAATCACAAGTCAGGGAATCATGGGTCTTAAAGACCACTGGATTTTTTCCTTTCTACATATAGCTGCAGGAGATTTGGGATTAAGCTATATCAAACAAAAAGAATATTCCTGTTTGTTTCAGTGTTCGGATCAACAAATGAATCACGCAAGTATAATTTTGATTATTACTCCAAAGCACATTTGATATACACAGACAATACCCCATAACACTAGTAGTATAGAGTATATTGTCTGTGCTAGCTAAAATGGGGTGTGGTCTTAGCAGCAATGGGAGGAGTCCTTTCCAAAACATCTCTCTGCAAAAAGGAATTCAAGTTCAGCTCCTTTTCTTGTGTAAACTAGCTCAGTTAACTGACTCAAACCTTCACCTAGAAGTTCACCAAATAAAAACAAGTGTTGAGGTTTAAAAACTTAAACTTTGTATTTTTTCAGATTCCAATGCACTTTCTGACTTTAGTCAGGACTGAAAACAGAAACATAAAAAAAAAAAAAAGAGTATCAGGAAAGCTAATCTCGCCATTCCCAGCTTCACAATAGCCAAGAAATACTGAGTGTACCTTGTAAGATACCTATTATTTTAGTTTTAAGCTTAAAGAACAAGTATTTGCAGAGACAGGAAAATGCAGATCTGCGTAAGCCCTTAACAGTTTGATTCCATTAAAATGAATATCCAAAAGCTTATGTTCTTTTTAATGGAATCAAGCCTTTTAAAGTATACCCAGATCTATTTTGGGGACCTTGTCTTACACAAAAGCAGTTTGTTTCTCTTCAAATGATTTAAATGCACCTCATATCCACATATAAAAGTACTTCAATTGATTGGGATGGCACTCAGCACCCTGATAAAGTGACCTTAAATTTTCAAGTCTAAGTATTATCTACTGAGCCCAAATCAGTCCTGGCTCAGTTGTTTCAGCACTAATGTGGATGGAACTGCCTACAAAAGAAAACAGTCCTCTCACCACAAAGGGATGTCAGAAGCAGGTTCTACATGTTGTGAACCTCCTGTAGGTCACCAGCTAAGTCTCTCTACATTCCTCCTCCAGTTATGCCCCCCATTATAAGCCCCCTCTCCAGAAGTGCTCCCATGCACACACTTATGGCTATAAGCCCACATTAAATCTCCCCCTAGTCATGCCGCCTTCTCCCAACCTTGCACAAGCCATCGGACGTTGACTGAATGGTAAGGGCGTCAACAGGCAGGAGATCATTTCTAAAAGGGGTAAGGTTGGCTGCTGGTCAGGGCATAGACTGGCACAATTTGCACTCCCTTTATCTATTGGTAAATAGGATACAGAACATGGCAAGGAACAGGGGATTTGTATAGGTGGGACACATTACAACTTTCTTTTGTTAATCTCTAAATCTGCCCCAAGGCACTCATCTGGTCTTAAGCCCCAGACCCCCAGATTCACCCAGACATTTTTAAATCCAATTAGTCTGTGTCACATGAACAATTATCTTCCTTTTCCCCCATTCATATGAGCACGATAGCTTCTGTTTTGGCAAACCTTCAAATTCGAAGAAGACTTAGTTAGTGATTTTAGCTTTCTGAAATGAAGTATACTCACTCTACAACACTTCCTCCAACACTGACAACCACTTCTGCGGACTAAGACATTTGTGTAGATCATTATTTCTGAATTTAAAAACATATGAAATTTGAAAGGTATTCTGCTTTTAACAGTGGAGAAAATCTTGAAAACCAATACATCAGCTGTCTAAGTATGGGTTCCCCTTTACCTCCTGAGGTACAAAGGTCATCTAAATATATTGTAGTTTGCTACCAGAGACAACAGCAACAAGCATGACAGAATTATATACTCCTCTGTATTGTACTTTTGATATTACCCCACTAAAAATAACCTGGCCCATGAATCAGTGGGGTAGCCGTGTTAGTCTGGATCTGTAAAAAGCAACAGAGAGTCCTGTGACACCTTTAAGACTAACAGATGTATTGGAGCATAAGCTTTCGAGGATGAATACCCACTTTGTCAGACCATGAAGTTACAGTAAAAACAGAGCAGGGAGGAAATATGGGTAGCTTTGTCCTATGCATATGTGAAAACTGATGTGTTCCAAGTTGAAGACTCTGGAACTATTCCCCTCTTACACTTTGTGAAAACCAGTTGAATTCCTACACCTCATATGCAGCTGGAGTAAGAGGTTGCATTTGTGTGTGGCAGGGGATAATTACGCCTACTGTTCCCAAACCAAACATTAACTTTTTATTTACCACTCAGTTTCCCAGTCTCTCTCTGAAACTAAACAGAGGGTTGACTCAGACTGAAGAGCTGGAATCCAAATTTTTATTTCCATTTTTGCTGCTGCTAGTTTCAAATCAAAAGGAAACATAGCCTCTAGCCTGAAAAAAATCGAACTAGGGAATTTGCCAAGATGACAGATAGTTTCCACCTGTCAAAAATCTGCCATTCAGCAGAACAAAAAGTGCAAAATAAACTTAAGTGGACAGTAGCCAATATCTGGTAAAAGCCCATTTTCCAAAAGCTTTGCTAATAGTAAGGGTTTTTCATTCATGCTTATACTGCTAACAGATTTCCTTATGTCAGTCTCTGGGTGACATCAGCTTGATTCTTGAAATTGAGAGGAAAAAGGGTGAGGCAGGGAAAATTAAAGAATTACACCCCATGTAGACAGTTGTCTACCTACTCGTCCTCTTATCAATGGTCCTTTTCCTCAACTCTCTGCCTTTCAAACTGGGTGCTTACAAGTACATTCTGCACAGACATTTCTTTCCATGATTATTTTGCCACAGTTTCACACAGCAGATGTTCCAGGAGTGTACTGTGTACTCTTCTTTCCTCTGACACCTTTTTCCTTTTTACACACTTAAACAGCAAATTGTACTACCACTATCTTTTTGATTGATAAGAGGGGGAACAATACCATACTCATAAGAGTTTTCTTCCCAGCTACCTAGCAGTGATGTATCTTCCTCCTTGACTACTTCTTCAGAAATAGCACTGTGGTTAGTGATTGAAGAAGAAAAAAAAACCTCAATGTTTCCATCTTTTGGGGATTAGAAAACCCTTCAGATTTCTATGTGTCAACTCAGATATGTAAATCAGAAAAGGACCTGGACAACTAAAAAGTAGACATGACAGACTTTTAAACTTAAGAAAAAACCCAAAAGAAATAGCACTTTACTTGATATTTTCAAACTTGTGTGATGATTTTGCTAGTATGTACCCTCCCAGGAATTTCTGGCCAAATGATCTACCACTGTGGGTGAACAAGCCAGCGTGGAGTGCAACTATCCTAATTTTCCTGATGTCATACATGGCACTCATAGCAAGACACGATTTTTTAGTGTATTCATTGAGCTAGAGCCTCTTTCACATGGAGAATGGCATGGAGACAGGGTCAACATTATCTCAAATAGTGAAACATTTTGAATTTCTGGCATGGTTCTCAGTAGCTGTAACCTGCAAGTTCCTCTGATAAAACATCTCCAGAGTCTATTCATTCATCTCTATTCCCATTGCTAAAACCAGGGCCGGCTCCAGGCACCAGCCTGGCAAACAGGTGCTTGGGGCGGCCACTCCGGAGAGGGGTGGCACGTCCAGCTATTCGGAGGCAATTCGGCGGACAGGCCCTCACTCCCGCTCGGACCGAAGGACCTCCCGCTGAATTGCCACCGCCGATCGCGGCCTTTTTTTTTGGGGGGGGGGGGGGATGCTTGGGGCGGCCAAAACCCTGGAGCCGGCCCTGGCTAAAACCGCTGCACATACTTTAGATCTCAATTAATGCAATTTCTTCCTCTCCCTCTTGCCTCCTAATCTCCAGCAAAACCAATTCAAAGCAGGACACAAAAGTCACCCACCTTACCAACCTCTGACCGTGTCCAACTCCTCCTTATTAAACACATCCACTGATTGCTTCTTGTAATCCCCATCTCCTCATTCTTTTAAGGTCCAGTCTAACTTTTATCTGTATTTCTCTTTGTTCACCTTTGCCCCTTTACATAATCACTACCATGTGCCTTATCATTGGAGCTGGTTGAAATTTTTTGTTGAAACTTTTTTCAGTTAAAAATGGCTTTTTGACCAAAACAAAAAAAGTGTTGCCAAAAGTTTTCATTTTGGTCAGAATTTGCCCCTAAAAACTGGAAACCAGTTTTTGAAAACCAACACCGCTTACCAGAAACAAAAACAACAAAAATCTTGCAAATGGTTTTCAAAAACTGAAGACTTTTCATTGAAGAACTGAAATTTTGCAGAAATTTTTTAAAAAAGGATTAATATTTTTACATGAAAAATAATTAACATTTTTGACCAGCTTTACTTACTATTGCTGTTGTCTCGTTTTCAGACCCATTTCTTCTACCACCAGCATACCCATTGCCATAGGACAGTTTTAGCTATGCATTATAGCACAGGTGAGTTTTAAGGAAGGAATGGAATCCAACTGATTCTGAGTGGGAATTTTACCATGCATAAAAGGGTGGCATGGGAAAAGATGCAAGAGTGCTAGTGGAGAAAGCAGGCAACTTTGAAAAGTAGTCAAGCAGGTCAGACGTTTTCTGACAGTCACACTGAAATTCCAATTGAAATCAGGCAGGTTTCTGATGGAACTCTGCTACCTGATTTCCTGCCAGCTTCCCCGCCTGTCTCGTCAGCCTACCTGGCAGGCTGAATGGAAACACCAAGCCTGGAAGCTCCTTGGCAGGCCAGGCTCTCAAGGTCCTTGGCTTCAACTCATTATTTGTTTAAAGTGTCAATTTGCATATCAGTAACTCATAAGAATTGGCTTATTAGGAAACATAAGCATTGTTATATATTTTGCTAAAATGGTGAAGACAGTCTCTTAGCATACTTGGCCTTTAATGGAATGTGAAGTAGGGGAGGAAGTGAGCGAGCATATGCAATGTTATATCACTAGCACGTCACCTCTGGAAATCCGAGTTCTCCAAATCCCAGCTAGGTCATATGTGAAAATCAGTTTGATTATCTGTTCCTAGTCACCATTTGTACTATTTCAATGAGGATTGGTTTAACAATAAGAAATAAAGTGATCACCACCACCTGCTAATCTGACTCCTAACCCAGCTGTATCAGTATGTTCGGCCTCTGTATTTCATGAGAGATTCCGAAAATCCACAGGAATTGTAGCACTGCACAGTGTCCCTTAAATATGGAGTGCAGCCATTTCACTCTCAAAACCATCCCACAATAAGGCCAAACTTGTTACCTAGGTTAATTCACACTTGAAGAGGGCTAGTGCAGTAAGCACTAGTGAGGCCCACCATCTCCCTCCAATAATGGTGTTGAATTTTGTGTTTGGAATTGAAAACAAAGAATGGACTGTACAGGATAAGAATTTACACCTTTTGCTTAAATAATCATTTAAGCTTATCATTCTGCTAAAAATATTCATAGCATTTTACCAACATTAATAAGTTAATATCTGCAACCACCATGTACAGTATTGAGATATATAGAATTACTGCATCCAAAGAAGTGGAGACACCTCTGAGGTGAAATACAGCTATAGAACAATGCACCAAAATAGTATAAGTCAGAGGGGAAATTTAGGTAGCAGAATGTGACTAACATGAAGCTTAACTTCCTATTCATATAAAGTGCCATGATATCTTAATGTTCATAAGCGTACAAATTCCAGCCTGCCCTTTCAAGTAATAAAACACTCATACACCTTGGACCCTCCCTGATTCATATATTACCACCAAAAGCAAATATATGATCTTTACCTGTCACCATTATCGTCCCTTCCTCCTCTCAAAGCAATCACTATTGATCAAGTTACAGCTTAACTCTAAGGCAAAGAGGACATCTCACTTTTCTGTTCAATATTTTAATATTACGTAAACACTAATTAGTGGTCAGGAGTTCGGATATACTACTCAAGCAAGAGACTACCTTCAGAAGTATAATAGCTTATCTGCTGGCTCACCAGCACCACTTCCGGCAGCACCTAGGGGTTCATTGCAAGAAGTCTTCTATCCAAGTATTAGCCCAGCCTGACCCAACTCAGTTAGTGTTGGTAGGATTGAAGGCTATGTACTGTACATCAGAAGTCATTACCTGAAAAGTTATTTATTAGCATAATTCAATAAAACATCTGGGAAGAAGAGTTGAGCAAATCTTTCCAAATTTGAGATACAAATATACCAGATGAGATATTACTATATTTCTTCCATAGAATCCGAGCCTTTGGGTTAAGTTCTTTGACAGTTACATTCCTGGATACAATGGGGGGGGTGGAAACTCAGAGGAGCAAGGGGATCCTTGCCCTTCTGCAGACCTATCGAAAATGGAGGCATCCTTTTAAATAATCAGAGAAAGCTGCTGACTTCAGTGTATCATTGTGATAGGGAAAATATTTCACTCCTCAAATTGTCTGGCCTAGATTACTTTTAAGGGGACAAATCATTTTACAGAAGAATCAATTGCTGAGGTAGACAAAGCAATATAAAGCCACTTCTGTGCCTCTTTGTTTAACCTTTCCAAGTGCTTCAGAAATATCTCCCATTCCTCCAGGCTGAGACAGTACTGCGTACAGATTTTGGAAAGACTTGCCAAATTCCCCAGCAATTCTAGACAATGAGGTCTCCAGATATCTTAAATGATTATTATTACAATTAATATAGCTTTTAGTTGTTCTGTCTTAACTCCACAGCCAGAATTTTATCAGCTTCATTGCCCCATTCATAGAAGGTGAGTCTATTAAGTCATAGTAAAAGCTAATTATCATCCACTAAGTAAGGAATGGTATTTGCAATGGGCAGAAGTTTAGACTCAGTTCTATTGCGGTGTTTTGATTTACAGTTGCTTTCTGATATCACAACTTTTTAATATATTGAAGCGGTTTCTATTAGGTAACTTCTAATGTGCCACAATGAGTCCCACAAACTCTTTAGACAAATTGCCCTGTTATCTTCATAGAGAAACAAGCGCAATGCACCAGCACAAACTGGCAACCTTCACTTCTAAGCATCCTTTATCGCAACACTCAGTTTTTCCAATACAAACTTTGTTTCAACATAAGACAATGTTCAGTTCAGTCAGACAAATTTTTTTCACTGATCTTTGAGACAGATTTTATGGTCCTTTCTAAGAATGAATATATTGAAGTGTATTAATTAAAGCTAAGAAATACATAGCTGAAGTGAACTAGCGTTCCTTATAGGTTTCGGAGTTCCAGTATACAGCAAATGAATGCTACCATAGACCAAATACTCTTGAAAGACATTAAGCAGTAGATAGTCTGTAGCCCAGGAGCTTTTGAGTTTGTAGCTCTACATGCTTCTTTGACTACTTATGTTTGAATTTTCTCAAATACAATAGTTGAAAACTAAACAGCTCTTGATTGAGACTAGTACTTTAGGAATCTACAAAATGACTCATGAGAATTCTTTAGACAAAGACAAATACAAGGGTAACAATTTTAGTTTAAAAGCTGAAATATCACTACAAAACTGAAATCTTGAGAAATAAGGAAACATGACCATCTAAATGATAAAACCAAATATGAAAGTGCATTCCAGCAACGCTGGAGTCAGAACTATGTTCCTCTTCAAAATACTAAGACAACCAACCAAAGAAGGGATCTTCAAACGTTTTAAAAATAAACCTAAAACTTAATGATCTCTGTCTGGCTAATCTGAAAATGAATACTACAAGCTTAAAACCCACTTGATGTTCTTCACAGAGACTTCACAGTTACCAACTTTCATGCGGTAAATAAGCACCCTGACTTTCACAATAAACCAAAAATCAAGCTAATCCCATTTCCAAACAAAGCCAAAACA
The DNA here is from genome assembly GCF_002925995.2 of Terrapene triunguis. Classification (NCBI taxonomy): domain Eukaryota; kingdom Metazoa; phylum Chordata; order Testudines; family Emydidae; genus Terrapene; species Terrapene triunguis. The sequence goes on along the minus strand of NW_020664464.1, from coordinate 29,469,450 downwards.
ACCCAATCCTTAAGAACCCCAACACTGTGTGTGACTAGATCCCCCCCGGCACGCAGTCTAGGACTGTGATGGGCCCACTGTGCAGCCCTGACTCTCCCACCCCCCCGCTTGTCCCTGCTTGCAGGAAACAAAAAAAAAAAACCAACAAGCAACAAGCTACAAGCCAAAAACTAGCCAACAAGCAACTCACAAGCCAATTAAGCCAAAAAACAAGCCCCATTTCTGCATTTTTTTTCACCAGTTTGGCATGTCTAAAAGACTTCTGCAAAACCAACTGCATTTTTTTCAAAAGGCAAAGAGACTGATGGAAAAGGAAGAAACTTTAGAGTATCATATTTACACTGAACTACACACACCTTCTGATGCTACTGTGAGGATCAAGAAAACAAGTAGTACTTATAGAAACTTTATAGCTTGAAAACAAGCTGCAAATGAGAAAAAGCCCAATCCAAAAACTGAAGATAAATTGAGTAATAATTAATCATCAACGCACAAAAACCAACTACTAATCCACAAAAAGCAATAATTTTAACCAAAAAAATCAAATCTGATTTTTTTTTTAATTAACCATCAACAAAACCACAAAAAATTCTAGAAAAATGAGAGATTTCTAGTAGCCATATTAAAAAAAAAACCAAAAAACCAAAAACAGATTCCAAAGATTATGGAACAGATCCTCAGAGGGGCTAAATTGTCAATTGAAGTAAATGGATCCATGTAAATTTTCTGCAGTGGAGATCTGCCCCTAACTTTATAAGCATATGGAGAAACCATTTCTAACAAGAGACCTTTGATATTACATACTCTGATAGTTGTATGTAATTAATTCTGAGGTTGTGCTTAGCGCTTCAAGGCTTGTTTGGCTTCACAGAGTTCAAACTGTTTGAAATTATGTTTGTTTGTAGGTGAGTTACTACTTCACTTTTAATTAGAATTGAAAGTAGACCATGGAGATTTTTAGTGCTGTAGCATGATTGAATTATTTTGTCACTAATAGTGGCTGCATTATAAACAACTCTTAAGATTTTTTCACAAATTACACTTACCTACAGGAAGTCTCTCCTCTGGAGAACTACCCAGGCCTTGTTGTAATAACAGCATACTTAGGACTATGACACTCTAAGAGCAGGGTAGCTGCCTGCTCTATTCTTATATTGGGATTGTTAAGAGAGGGGCACTACAGCAAAGCTCCACCTGTGTTATACTAATAACTCCACCTGTGTTAATCACTAATAAAGGTAGGGTTATAAAAAGGAGTGTGGAAAAGCTATTAGAGTTAGCTAGTATACTGATTTTATAATGGTAGTGAAGATAACATAGCAAGAACTAGGGAAAATATTATTAGCTATTGTATATTTTGTTTTAAGAGACCAGCACTATCATACTAATTATAAAAGTTATCTGTGGGCGTTGTTGGTTTTTTTTACTATTTCCTATGTGTTTGCTTTCATTTCTGTACCATTGTTCATTTGCAGCATTAAATCTTTCTTCACTGAAGAAAATGACAGAACTATCCTATTTCTGTTTGTAGCAGAAATGCAAGATGAGAAAGATGTAGGAGACAAAAGTCTGTAAACATCTTTTAGGCTAAATTATAACTGAGAGCAAAAATCTGTCTCCTTGCAAGCATCTAACAGGCTCTTCATTCAGTCACTGTCTAGTAATGGGGCAACACATGTGAATGCATAGCATATGGAATTCCTTACAGATTTTATGAGCTAATTCCTAGATGAAAATCACTTACTACCAAGAAAAAAAGCTAATGAGTCAGGATTAAATATCCAAACACAGAAAAAGCAAAATAGGCTGGGGGTCAACAATCCCAAAACACACATCTTTTTATGCAAGTACAAAGGAGCTGAAGTAGGTTGAAAAACTAATTAATACAGTGAAAAGGTAAATGACATTAACTGCTACTTGATTTCTCCCTAAAAAGAGAATTCTATTGACCTGTTGCTGAGAGAGGCTATCCACTACACTCTCATGGTGTTAATAGCTTCCTCTTCCCTTAGGCTGCATGTCATGGTAGCACTGAGTTTTAGACCTGGCTGGAAATTTTCCAGTGAAACACTTTCCCATCAAAGAATGCCAATTCATCAAAATCAAAACATTCCAGGGAGATGGTTTGATTTTGACAAAGGTCTGATAGAAACCTGTCTCATTTTCTACCAGATCTCCCTCCTGGCTCTATGGCAGCCCAAGCCTCTAGGCAGGGCCGGCTCTGGCTTTTTTGGCGCCCCAGGCAAAAAAGCCTCCGGCCGCCCCCCCCCCCCGGGGCGGTGCTCTCCCCCCGGCGGCCAGAGCGCAGGGGGCAGGGCGGCGAGCCCGGCCGTGGCCCCGCTCTCCCCGGCGGCCGGAGCGCCGTGCCGCCCCCCTCCAGGTGCTGCCCCAAGCACAAGCTTGGTGGGCTGGTGCCTGGAGCCGGCCCTGCCTCTAGGCTCCCCAGTTTGGCAGCCCACCTGGTGGACTGATAAGGAGCCTGGAAACCCTGCAAGTCCTGACTCCAAAGCACAAAGGCTCCTTGATTCCGCCACAGCTTTCCAGGGGGGATGATGGGGAGCCAGGAAGCCCTGGAGGGCTGTTTCCCAAGTTTCCAGGCTTGGGGCTCCTCAGCAACACAGACTTCTAGGGCTTCCAGGGTCCACAGCTCCAGGACAGCCTGCCAGGTGGACTGCCCCAGAGCTGGTGATCCCAGGGCTTCCAGGGTCCATGACTCTGAGCCAGCCAGCCAGGTGGACTGCTCCCAAGTCAGGGATCCCAGAGTTTGTAGGGTCCGTGGCTGTGGGGCAGCTAGCTACACGGACTGCCATTGAATTGGGAAACCCAGGACCTCCACAGTCCATGGCTCTGGAGAAGTCAGCCAGGTGGAGTACCCTTAAGTTGAGGACTCCAAGCCTTTTGTGGAGAATTTTTAAATTTTTGGTTTCTGTTCCACATCAGAACAACCCAAATTTCAAAAGGCTCCACAAAATGAAATTACCTTTCTCTACACAGTTAGTGCACAGTTTCTGGCAATCGAGTGCACATGGACAGGAATATTCTCTGAACTACACTACTAACGGGAGCAGTCCTCTCAAACATGATCCTACTAGCTCAGCAGTTCTCAGACTACTTTCCACATAGCACTTGGTGGTGATCTGCTTATATGTTGCTGGCTCCACCTCCTTAGTTCTAAAAGGTGAGGCCAAGTGGAGATGAGGGGCATGTACTTGAATGCTCCTTACCTCACTGGATCCTCTGCAAGTCCCACAGTTCTAAGTAGATCCATGAGTTATGGGGTAGAAGCCTCAGGTTACTTTGTAGGTGGAGGGCAAAAGACATCCAACCACCTCACAACAGAAAAATGATCAGAAAATGCCACAAACTAAAATAATGGAGTTTTATCTTTTCTGTGCAACTTATTCCTGCATAGGAAAGATTGGGGCTGTGAGGAAGGACATTAGGAGGTGGGCTGAAGAGAATTAGAAGATACATTAGTGTGGTTGGTGGTACTACTGATGTACAACACTGTAAACCTGAGTTTCCCTCAAGGGACAGGGTCTTCCTGTTCCATCTTCCCTCTATCAGACTCCCCTTTCCATGCCATTCCTCACAAAGGATATGGTGTGGGGCATTAGGTTCTAGCATCAGTGTACATAAAGCACACTCCCACCAATCAGATTGTACAGACTAAATTTAGAAATATAAAGATCAACTGAGGGAGGGAGTGACAAGACTGCTGAAGGCAGATGGGAGGTTAAACAGCGCAGCATCCTCTCCCCTTTGGGAACCCTTTGTCACATGATATTCAGCACAACCCAGGTAAGACTATGATTAACAATCACAGAAAGTTCCAGAGGAGACTCTGGCTTCACCATTTGTCTCATCCGATCATCTTTTGGCCCTGAGGAGAGTTTTGCCCAGTTGATTCTTTTGAATTATTAAGTGCCAACATGGTAGGATCCTGCTCAATCATCTCCCTTCACCAAGACTGTAGAGTGAATACATTTGTTACGAGGGATAACATAGAAATTCAACTAAATTTGAAACCAGATGAAAAGGCCACCTCTTGCTATTTTACTTAATAACTATATCAATTTCAAACACATAGGATCTTGTGGTGCAGCTATATGCAGTGAAAACAGCTGATGTTCAATACTTTCCTTCATCCAGTTTTACCAGGACTGGATGTCCTGGTTTAAGCTTGGGTAAGCTTGGGTTGGCATACTGATAGCCATGATAGAAAGCATGAGGTCTCTGCTTTGGCCTCCTTCACATTCTCATCCTTTAAACAGGGTTGCTTAAAATAAAGATTTACTTGTAAGGCTCATAAGCAACTGAACTGGAGTTACTCCAATGATTGACATGGGAGTCAGTTGCTCAACAGAGCTAGTATAGGGCATTTTTGTTGCTGTATTTTCTTAGCAATCCATGACAGTTTCTGCACAAATCCATCACAGTGTGAGTTACAGGGGCTGGAAAGTAACATGCTTTATCCCCAAAGCTTGAGTTCAGAGCTAGCATTCTTCTGGAATGCCAAAATAAGACAAGATGCCTTTTAACTTTTGTATGGCCTGTGACTAGTGGGTCTAGTCAGATACAGAATTTCTACATATCTAGATGGTTAGTGAATGTCTATCCCTTTCTTCAAACAGACCTAGTGCTATTCTTTTCCAAAGCCTATCAAGTAATGCTTGATTCTTTACATTGTATTTTGCTGGTCATCTGAATGACTACATGACTATATCTTGTGTTTTAGGTCCTGACCTATTCTGGACCACCACAATAACATGCAAGCTCATTCCTAACATTGTGTGATGTCCGGTGGCCCTTATATAGTTCCAATTTGTCATCCTGCAAGAACTGTTGCACTAAAAAACAGTTTTAGGCAATCAAATAATCATCTTTGGAGAGTTCCCTTCATATAGTTCACAGGCTAGATGTGGGACCTCTGATAAGTAACTGGACAAATCATGTCTTAATGTCTTTGATACAATTTGCAGTTGTGTATCAGCACCAGTTGGTTTTATTGTAGTATACAGTTTTCTCTACTTAATGTTAGTCCAGGAGCGTCAATTACCTTCATAACATGCATTATATTTGTCCTCTGATGTCCCAAAAACTAAAATGTCATCCATAGAAAATTCCACTCCCTGCAGGCCTTGAAGATAGACCCCTGCACAGATACAAAATTTATATCCTCAGATAAGGATATCGGAGGAGCTGCAGGGCTCTACCAGGAACCACAGCGACAAAAGCAGCAGCATGTTGGGCCACCACTCACAGGAGTCAGCGCCCTGTGTGGGCAGCTCTTTCGGCATGGTTGTACCACCCACAATCCCATGCACTGGTGTGGGCACCAGCTCACCAGCAGCTGTCCCTAGTCGCACTAGTGTGTGCAAGCAGCTCACATGCTCCCAGACAGGCGTCCCTTCCATGAAGACATCCATGGGTTTTAATGTCTAGCAAAGTTATGAATTGAAGCTCCCAGGCTCATCCTTTGAAGGAGTTGTGCAGGTTTCCTTTGAGGACAAGGACTGAGAAGTCAGATAAGGAGGGATCATTTTGTGAAAAGTGTTCTCCCACAAGTGATATGGTCTTTTTGTCTTTGATCATTTTTCAATGTGAGTTCATTTGAGAGTGTAGTCATTGTTTGGTTTCACTAACATGTGTGGTATTGGGGTATTTGTTGTACTGGATGAGGTACACCACATGTTGTGATAGGCCTGTGTAGGATCCATGGATCCTGAAAGGTGTGTTGTGGATGGGGGAGGATATTGATCATCATAGCAGTGGCGTTATGGCTGCTGGTTTTGTTCTGGTGGGGACTGGTGCCACTTTAGTTGGTGTGTCTTGGTCTGTGGGGAGTTTTCTTCTTCAGATGAGCTTGGAGGGTTGCCTGAAGGCCAGAAGAGGGAATTTGGGAAAGATTTATTTCAGGATGTGATCCCTATCCAATTGTTTGATGATATCCTGTCTGGGTTCTAGTGTCGGGTGATAGATGACAACTAGGGATGTGGGGTCAGTGGTGTTGTCCTGCATCTCTGGTTGAAGGCTTAGCACTGTCAGCGGGGAGTGAAGCTTATCAGAATCTACTAGCTGCATCTATTAAGGTGAATAGTGTTAACAAATTAACTCTGAGATTATATCATCTATAGTTGAAAGAATAAGTTGTTCTCTTCTTTCTGCGTCACTGAATCTCTTCAAGTCAATTTAGACATGGATGTACCAGTTGAATATTTTCTTTTCTACGTGCACTATGCTTCTTGCAGAGTAAATTCCTTTTTCATTAGCTCAGCTTGCCATGCCAATTTCACCACTGGTTCCACAGATAGCTCAAACATTATTATTATTATTATGTTAGTATGTAGGGGCCTTAATCTTGGATCAGAGACCATTGTGCTAGATACTGTACAAACACATCACCCATCATTCTTCTGAAGGTTCCTTGTTTTAAATCCCAGCTATAGACACACTCTTATGTGTTCTTCCTTACTGATACCAATTGATCACATCTGGTCATTACGATGTGGCTAGTTGAACACCCTGTGCGCGGCAATAAGGATATCAATCTACAACACATGAGCCTGATACACATCCAAATATCCACATGGACCCTGCTGCAGCTCATTAAAATTTCCCTAATGCTCTGTGACCCACTCATGTTTCAAAGCAGAGTAGATCAAAGCACACTAAAGAACATTTATTGTTCAGCATCACAGTCCACACGGACAGTTAGTGTGCAGCAGCCTGGTGTGATGTAGAGTTACACCTCAGTTTGCCATGTAGTGGGTGTTCATCTAGACAAGTCCCAAGAAAGGTCTCCATGCTTTCTACATAACTGTACATCCTTGTACATAAAAGCATGCCCATTCATGCACTGCATTGCTTTTTGGAAGAAAATACTCATCAGACTTTTAAAGAACAAGGTTTACTGAGGAAGGAGATAAAGTTAAGGCAAATGATTTATAAATATTTTCAGCAACATTCCCCATGCATAAGTTAATGGCAGATCTGTGTATTGCCTCTCTTTGTTTTAAGCTATATTGCAGTTTTGGAATCTGATGAAGGGCTCCTTACATGCAGGCCATTTCCTGAGCTTAATCAAACTGGAAGTCTTGTGGCGAGTTTAACTTTGGCACTTTCTTATTTATTCTGGTAAAAGTGAGTCAACTTCTGATACTACATCACATAACAATGGTTAAAAAAAATCACAGGAAGAGTTGCTTTCTGCAAACACTGAACAAGGAATTTGATTAGAATCAGGAAAACAGTATTAGCCCTAAAGTTTTTCTATTTGTCTGTTTTGCTCTCGAGCCTCATCTAAAACATCCTCTAGTTGCTCTTTCCTGACTTCCCGCTACAGATTTAAAGAAACACAACTCATACTCACACTGAAGCTTTTATTAAGTTTTGAGCTATATTTTTACTTGCCTTAGATATTAATGTTGAAATTGATTGCACCAATAATTTACTCTTAATTGACCTCTAAATTGAATGAAACTAGATGACACACAGCAGCTGTTTTGGCAGTAACACCATTCAGAAGATATTGCTTAAATTAGGCCAATAGGTCTGGGAGTGGTATAATGACACTTTGTATTGGAGGTGGAGAAAAGTAGTATCCCTTCAGGGATGGGGGAGGGAAAAGGGATTACTGTAGGAGAAAAAGTATGAAGGAGGGGAGAACAGTTCCTTTGTGGGGAATGAGTAGGGAAGAGAAAGAGTGATAGAAAGAAATAGGATGGTAGGGTTGTAGCATCAGTTTTGAGGGCAGGGAACCTATATTTAAAGAAAATAAATTCACTGGGAAAATTGCATTTATTTTGACCCAACCAAAATTTCCCTGGGCCAAATAATAAATTTTTTTTTAGTCATGCTCCCGCTATCTCTGTTGTATCAAAGCAGTGTTGTCTACCCTTACTTTGTATTACCATATTTACTCACTGAATTCTGACTCTGTTATTTAATTATATGAAATGCAAACTTTTTTATCCACTCATTTTGCAAAATATTCTGGCTAATTAGTGTGTGTGTGTGTGTGTGTGTGTGTGTTAAACCACAAGATTTTGCAGCTAATGTTACAAGAAGATGACAAGGGCAATTATCATTAAAACTGAGCAGAACAAAGCTATGGTAATGAGGAGAGTTGCAATTCATTCACCAAGGCTCTGTCAGTGATGAAAGGAGTAAACTGAACCTACCTTTCTTTAATAGATAACAAAGCAATTACAACTTGTAAAGTAATGCAGAGAAAATAATAATTTAGTGGAAAACTGAGAGAACAACAGACTCTGGAAAATACAAAGGAAAACAACTTGTATAAAAAAGATAATTCACTATATCAAAACTTATTATGAACAGATGACATGTAAAAATGTCAGGATGCATAGCAAGAGAAAATGTAACTTAAAAAAAACTTAATTGCAAAGTGACAGAGGATAAAATAGGCTATACTGGAGTGTGCAAAGGGATGGTGTCAGACCTTTCTACCTCCGGTGAGAGCAGCCAGAAAGGGTCTAAAATAACCCTCTGCAGTGTTGTGTGCACAGGCAGGCCAGCCATGCGGGAGAAGGAGCATAGCTATAGCACACTGCACGCCAGCTGTTCTCTTGGGCTGTTGTAGCCCCGTGAGAGCCAAAGCTGCATTTGAGGATCCTCTAATTTGTGCCTGTGACCAGGCATTGTGAAGGTGGGTTTGAGCACCAAAAGCTTTTTTGCACCAAGTTCAGGAAAGGAGAATTCCATAGTGTGGGGTTCCTCTTGCTTTACAGCACTGTTCAGTCACTGAAGTGCCCCTCTGTATTTTATACTGAAGATTAACTGGGCATCCTTTAAACCAAGGCAGTGGCTAGATGAAATTGGTAACAAAAAATTCATGACCATTTATTTGCAGTTTTCTATGATTTTGAATCACCCTCTAGGAACGCACAAATATGCAAGAACTCACCTTGTCTCAAAATTTACACTTGAGAATAGTGAACGATCTCGAGCAGGAAGCAGTGGTAGCTTCTGAAAGCCACACAATGCTGGGCAGTAAGCAGAGAACTGGAATCCAGGAATTTCTGAGCTCCTCTACTCCCATGCTCTGGCAGTTTAAAGTGGCCTTAGTGCAAGTGAAAAATCAAGCCCTGTGTAGTAATAAAGCAGATAAATATGATTCCCATTTTACCCATGTGCAATTTGAGGCTCAGCATGGGCGGCAGGTTGCATAGGCTGGGGGAGGCTTTGCCTCCCCAAAAAGCCAGAGGTGACCCCGCCACCTGTTGTGACTGCTCCCTGCGTGCAGCTCCAGTCCCCCAGCTCCGACCAGCCCCAGCGGAGCACTGGCTCCAACCAGCCCCCCAGTGCTCCGCTGGGGCCGTGCATTGCCTGCCTTCCCTCGCTCAGGAGCTGGGGAGGCTGCAGCCGCTGGCCGCCCACCACCCCTGGGAGGCTGAGGCCGTGCACCGCGTGCTTTCCCAGTGCTCCGGGGCTAGGGAGGCTGGGACCGTGCGCCGCCCACCCTCCCAGGCTGGGGAGACTGGGGCCATGTACCGCCAGCCTTCCCGGCGCTCCTTTGGGGCTGGGGGCCTAACCACAGGACTGGTCCGGTGGCTGCGACGGGGGGTGGCTCTGGGATCCAGCGGGGGGGGGGGGGGCGGCAGGGGGGGGGCGCTCGGCTCCAGCGGGGGGTGGAAGGGTCGGGACCTCAGGTGGAAGAGGTGGGGCTGAGGGCTAGCCTTCCCCAGCCGGCAGTTCACGCGCCGCCCATGAGGCTCAGATGTTGAATAACTTGCCCAAGGTCACACAAGTGAGTGATGGCACTCCAGGCTTCTCTAGTGCTAGGCCATGCCTAATCCCTTAAAACCAGGGTTTCCCTTCCTCCATTTTGGGAAATTTCTTAAGACTCTGATCAATTCCCACTGAAGTCAGTGCAAGTCTCTTCATTTACTTCTAAGGAAGTTACAGTTTCCCCTTAGCTTCTATGTGACAGTTTCCCAATCTATAAAATGGGGCAACGGTATTTACCATACAAGTAGGCAAATGACATCTGAGAGTAGACATCAGTTAATATTTCTGTAGCCAGAGATAGGAAAATATCAGACCCTTTGTCACAGGGTTCACTCACTGCAAGCAGCACCTCCTGCTGGCCCAACTAAGGATTAGCTCTGCTACCTTGCACTCTTCCTCCAGTGTTGTCTTCACCTATCTTGTCTCACTCTGCTGCCCCGCTCACTCCCCAGTCTGCAACTTCTGTTCTGTGCTTTGGCCCTCCGGCCATGTCACTAAAGTTCTCCCCTTCCGGGGAATTCACAGTCTTTCTGGATCTGCTGTCTGGCTGCCACACTTCCAACACTCTTGCCACTCCCCAGTGACTGGTAGGGGAACCCCAGACCTGCCCTCTACACTGGGTTCCAGCCCAGGGACCCTATAACAAGCAGCCACAGTCCCACCTCTTGCTGCTGTTTCCCTGGGCTTCTGCCTACATATTGGGCTTCCCCCTCCAGGTTTGCCAGCCTCCAACTCTCTCCACTTAGGAAACAACTACAGACTACTTCCCTATAGACTTTTGCAGCAGCAGCCCTCTTCTCTGACGGAGGCTACCTGGCTTTAGAACATAAGAATGGCCATACTGGGTGAGACCATAGGTACATCTAGCCCAGTATCCTGTCTTTCAGCAGTGGCCAATGCCAGGTGCCCCAGAGGGAATGAACAGAACAGGTAATCATCAAGTGATCCATCCTTTGTCACCCACTCCCAACTTCTGGCAAACAGAGGCTAGGGACACCATCCCTGCCGATCCTGGCTAATAGCTTTGAGCAGGGGATTGGACGAGGTCTCCAGTTGGACTAGGTCTCCAGATCCTGAGGTCTCTTCCAATCCTAATATTCTATGATTCTATGATGTACTTATCCTCCATGAATTTATCTAGTTCTTTTTTGAACCCTGTTATAGTCTTGGCCTTCACAACATCCTCTGGCAAAGAGTTCCACAGTGTGTTGTTTTAAACCTGCAGCCTATTAATTTCATTTGGTGAACTCTAGTTCTTGTGGTCTGAGGAGTAAATATCATTTCTTTATTTCCTTTATTTACACCCATCATGATTTTATAGACCTCTATCATATTCCCCCCTTAGTCATCTCTTTTCCATGCTGAAAAGTCCCAGCCCTATTAATCTCTCTTCATATGGAAGCTGTTCTATACCCCTAATAATTTTTGTTGCCCTTTTCTGAACCTTTTCCAATTCCAATATATCTTTTTTGAGATGGGGTGACCACATCTGCACGCAGTATTCAAGATGTGGACGTACCATGGATTTATATAGAGGCAATATGATATTTTCTGTCTTATTATCTATCCCTTTCTTAATGATTCCCAACGTTCTGTTCACTTTTTTGACTGTCACTGCACATTGAGTTGATGTTTCGGAGAATTATCCACAGTGACTCCAAGATCTCTTTCTTGAGTGGTAACAGCTAATTTCGACCCCATCATTTTATATTCTACAAATACATTAGAAGCAAGAGGACGACCAAGGACAGGGTAGGCCCGTTACTCAATGGGGGGGGAGGAAACAATAACAGAAAATGTAGAAACGGCAGAGGTGCTTAATGACTTCTTTGTTTCGGTTTTCACCAAGAAAGTTGGTGGTAATTGGACGTCTAACATAGTGAATACCTGTGAAAATGAGGTAGGATCAGAAGAGGCTAAAATAGGGAAAAAATGAGTTAAAAATTACTTAGACAAATTAGATGTCTTCAAGTCACCAGGGCCTGATGAAATGCATCCTAGAACACTCAAGGAGCTGACTGAGGAGATATCTGAGCCACTAGCGATTATCTTTGAAAAGTCATGGAAGATGGGAGAGATTCCAGAAGGCTGGAAAAGGACAAATATAGTGCCAATCTATAAAAAGGGAAATAAGGACAACCCAGGGAATTACAGACCAGTCAGCTTAACTTCTGTACCCGGAAAGATAATGGAGCAAATAATTAAGCAATCAATTTGCAAACATGTAGAAAATAATAAGGTGATAAGTAACAGTCAGCATGGATTTGTCAAGAACAAATCATGTCAAACCAACCTGATAGCTTTCTTTGACAGGGTAACAAGCCTTGTGGAGAGGGGGGAAGCAGTAGACGTGGTCTATCTTGACTTTAATAAAGCGTTTGATACTGTCTCGCATGACCTTCCCGTAAACAAACTAGAGAAATGCAACCTAGATGGAACTACTGTAAGGTGGGTGCAAAACTGGTTGGAAAACCGTTCCCAGAGAGTAGTTATCAGTGGTTCACAGTCATGCTGGAAGGACATAACGAGTGGGGCCCCACAGGGATCAGTTCTGGGTCCGGTTCTGTTCAATATCTTCTTCAATGATTTAGATAATGGCATAGAGAGTACACTTATAAGATTTGCAGACGATACCTGGGAGGTTGCAAGTACTTCGGAGGATAGGATTAAAATTCAAAATGATCTGGACAAACTGGAGAAATGGTCTGAAGTAAATAGGATGAAATTCAATAAGGATAAATGCAAAGTACTCCCTTTAGGAAGGAACAATTAGTTGCACACATACAACATGGGAAACGACTGCCTAGGAAGGAGTACTGCGGAAAGGGATCTGGGGGTCACAAGCTAAATATGAGTCAACAGTGTAACGCTGTTGCAGAAAAAGCAAACATCATTCTGGGATGTATTAGCAGGAGTGTTGTAAGCAAGACATGAGAAATAATTCTTCCTCTCTACTCTGCGCTGATTAGACCTCAACTGGAGTATTGTGTCCAATTCTGGGTGCCACATTTCAGGAAGGATGTGGACAAATTGGAGAGAGTACAGAGAAGAGCAACAAAAATTATTAAAGGTCTAGAAAACATGACCTATGAGGGAAGATTGAAAAAATTGGGTTTGTTTAGTCTGAAGAAGAGAAGACTGGGGGCGGGGGGACATGATAATAGTTTTAAAATATATAAAAGTACATACAAGGAGGAGGGAGAAAAATTATACTCATTAACTTCTGAGGATAGGACAAGAAGCAATGTACTTAAATTGCAGCAAGGGAGGTTTAAGTTGGACATTAGGAAAAGCTTCCTAGGTGTCAGGGTAGTTAAGCACTGGAATAGATTGCCTAGGGAGGTTGTGAATCTCCATCATTGGAGATTTTTAAGAGCAGGTTAGACAAACACCTGTCAGGAATGGTCTAGATAATACTAAGTCCTGCCATGAATGCAGGGGACTGGACTAGAAGACCTCTCAAAGACCCTTCCAGTCCTATTATTTTATATGTATAGCTGGGTTTATGTTTTCCAATGTGCATTACTTTGCATTTATCAACATTGAATTTCATCTGCCATTTTGTTGTCCAGTCACCCAGTTTTGTGAGATCCCTTGGTAACTCTTCACAGTGAGCTTTGGACTTAACTATCTTTAGTAGTTTTGTATCATCTGCAAATGTTGCCACCTCACTGTTCACCTCTTTTTCCAGATCATTTATGAATATGTTGAATAGTACTGGTCCCAGTACAGACCACTATTTACCTCTCTCCAGTCTGAAAACTGCAAACTTTATATAGGCTTCACCTGTTTCTACACAGGTGAGCCTTGCCTTATTTAGCTGCCTCCAGCCTAAATCTCCCCTGCTTGCAGCCTAATTAGCTCATTGGGTCCTCCTGGCCTAATTCAGCTCTTGAAGGGCTAGTGCGCGAAGTGCACCCTTGTTTAATGGATCAGAGAACTGAGACTCAGAAAGCTAGTTTGTTCCACTTTGCACAATGGTTTAGTGCAGATATGGGCAACTGGCAGCCTGGGGACCACATCCAGATCTCCAGATCATTTTATTTGGCCCACTAAAGCTCAGCTTGGGGCAGGTGATCCAGCAGCACCCGAGTCCGGAAGCGGGCAGAGCATCATAGGCGGGAGGGCCCTGCCTGCACACAGGTATGTGCTTCATGAGACACTGTGGCGAGAGCTATAGGCCAGATTGGAGAGCCAGACGCAGATTTGCAGGACAGAAGCCACCACTTTGGGGAAAGTGCGGGGCAGGCTCACTCCAACCCTCCCAGCATCACATCCCACCCATGGGCTGCATCTGATTCACATACCCAAGTCACACACACTACTGGAGCAGGACCCAACCGCCCCCCCTCCCCGCATTACAACAACACTCCCAGCCCCCAGGGTCACAACACTGGCCCACCAAAGGGTTTTTAGTAGTTTTTTGTGTCCCTTTACTGCCTTAAAGTTGCCCATTCCTGGTCTAGTGGATTAGACGCAGGAAAAAGTCCAGTGACCTGGATTCCGATCCTGTTTCTGATTTTAATTTCCTTTGTGACTTAGCTGTGCCTGTTTCCCCATTTGTAAAACTGGGCTAATGATACTTATTTACCTCATAGGGCTCATGTAAGTCTTAACTACATAATGTTTGGCAACTGTTGTCTGGAGTGCAAAGAATTATTAGGGACAGAGGGGCTGGGCAATAAACTTCTGCTCCCAGCCCACCAGGTTTTTAGGGTTCCTCCCCACCACCCCACACCTATGCAGTCAAATGGCTCTTTGACTTTTCAAAAACATTCTGATGGTGAAAAGTCACCTGCAAAAGCTCATTCAAAACACTGACATTTTACCAATTGGCTCTAATTTCACAGCAGTTTTGCAAACTCAAAAATAGGCACATAAAAACCTCCATATGTGTGATAAATATTTTTTTGCCCCACTCTAATTGCCAGTAGAGACCTTTTTGGTGTAGGTTGGAGAGAAACTTTAGGTTAGTAGTTCTGACTATCACAGATAATGTTTTTCAAAAGGGCCAAAAATGTCTTATAATGGCTGATAGACAAAATCAGGTTTATCTGCAAAGTAGTCCCTAGGAACACAGCACTTTTTCATGTCAGCTTCTTTTTAAAATCCCAATAAATACTATATATTTTATTATGTGGAAAAATTATATGCTACACTCTGTTTATGTTAGCAGAAGCACTGGTTATTAGAAAAACCAACTCATTAACAATCCTTAACTACAAAGTCTAGGTTTATAAATAGGGCTTAAACACAGTAGTAATACAAATAAACATATCCTTAATAAACTCTTGACCCATTAAAGTGAAAGACTCTTGGGGAAAAGGAGGAACAAGAATAATTTGTCACATGAAACTGGCTCATAACTAATGAAAGATAGTGTAGGCAGCTTTACAATTACAGGACAACATGATGGAACTAGTTGCTGTTTCCATATGCTTCATCTTCCAGCCTCACTTCAATGAATAATAATTGGTTTCCGCTATATAATTTAAGAACCAGCAAGATATTGTTTAATGGTGCTTCTAGCTATGGTAAAAATGAAATTTTCCAACAAACGCTGGGTCATTTCCTTTAGGAAAGGAAGGTGCCTGGAATACAGTGCTTTGAAAGCAGACAAGAATTTAAAAAAATATGTTTTGTAGTATGCATTTGTCCAATACCTTTAGTTAATGAAACCCTTTATGAATGCCAGAAGGACAGAGCAACATTTCCATAGATTAAGACAGTTTCAACTTTAACATTTTCATTTTAGAGAGGGAGAGAAAAGCTGGTGACCCAATGGTTAGATCCAGATCAGAACTGTCCCAAAATTCTGGGGCGTTCAGATCTAGGTTTTAGTCGAACCTATTATAGCAAAAGGAGCAAGCTGTGAAGTTCGATTGCAAACCCAAACTTTTCTAGAGCTTGGTGTGTTTGGATTTACACTTTTGATTCTGGTCTAAGCTCTTGTTTTTACAAGGTCTTAGAAGTGCAGGAAAGCTACCTCTAGTACAGTGCATAATACTAACGATTGCTCAGAATGAAAGCTAAGAAGAGTAGCATGGATATGAGATACTGTATATCGAGGAAAATTTTTGGTAAGGAAATATTCCTTGTGAAAATCATTACTGCCATTGCAGGGTCTAATCTTGTGCTTCTTACTCCAGAAAATTGCTTTTGACTGTCAGTGAGAGACGAGTTTTGTCTGAGTAAGGAGAGCAGTGATGAGTCCAAAAGAAATGACATGGACATTTTTGCTCAGTCCACACACACACAAAAACAGTCTGGTGAAAATAATTACTGTTGTCTAATAATACTGAGTCTCAACATTCATTTTTGTTTTTAAAGAGAAATGCAAAGCATTAAAGAGACACAAAGAATCACTATTTTTTCCGCTTCACAGCTGAATCCATTGATAGCTACAAGTGAAGGCAGTGGAGTTAATTTAAAAATGAGAACAGGCCACACACACACAAACACATATATACACACTTTGATTTGCGCCAACTTCAGAACAGGAAGGAAAGCTTTGTTGCTGCTGCCAACCTTGTAGCCAGATTTTCCCTGCTGATGGAGTTTAAAGCAGTACATTTATTTATGGAGCTGGAGGGAATGGCTCTAATTAAAATAAAACATTTCATCCATCTTAGATCCAAATACACTTTCTGATGAAGCCATCACTTTGAATTTGACTTTGTTTGCTAGAGCAAAACCATTAGAAGGAATGTCTGCTGTATTCCCGACTATGAATAGCATACTACGAGTAATGCTTATGCTCAACCTTCAGATTCCAGTATGATAGTGAATTAACTTGTTTCTCACAATGTAGCTATCTCTAAAGAGGCACAGTGATCTGTTTTTGAACAGGGCATATGGGGGAACTATTTAAGGTCTGATTAACCAAAGTCTTCTGTAGAACATATTAAGCTCACTGTAAAGATGGGGGAAATTTTAAACCACTTACAACGTTACTTTTTCTTCCTGTGCATCTCGGGTTGTATCATTAATTAAACATTGCACTCTGTTCATAGTGAATATTATTACACAAAATAAAAAACAGATACACTTGAAATCTGCTTACTGGAAATTAAAAGTGGCTAATGCTGTATTACCTGATACGTTGTGCACACCAGTCTGTTAGTCCCAGTGACTCTGTTTCTTTAAATAAGACGTTTCAGTTTCTGTGCATTGTCTGGTTCCTGTCTCCTTCCACATTCCATATGTCAGCTTTGTAACTATTACTTGAGCTAATCTAAAAGAAATAACTTACTTATTCAGAAAAAGTCTGAACATTTCACTTAAGATTACATTTCTCCCTTTCCATGTCAGGAGCGATAAGCAAAACCCAATACCCTGAGCAGAGAAATGATAATTCAAAGAGAAAGAAAATACTCTTGACATTTTAACAATAACAAGTTATTAATATAATTCACTTCAGTTGAAAGAAAGTGGAATACATTTACAATGCAAACTGAATAAAGGTTAAGTGTATTTTGTGTTTTGCTCTGCATTAAATATAAATATCTGTCATATCAAATCCTAGACTAGTTGTAAGCACCCTTTTAAAAATCCATGTTTCTAACAGAAAGGAAAGCGATTTGAAATATCCCTTGTACAAGTGATAAAATCCAAATCAAGTAGCAATAGCTCAAGGAAAGTTGCCATAGCTATTTCTGGCAGAGCTATCCACATACTTGCAACCTCACAACCCCTCTAATAGAATTTATACTGCTAAGATCCAGTAACCCTGCCACAGTTCTATTAGAACCAGTTCCCTGAGACTATGTAATGTAAAACAGACCTTTGTCTTCCTTTTCACTAAGATGTGTCACTTGCTTCAAGTGGTATTTTATATATTCCTCTCCATGAAAAACCTATGTCTACTTATAAGAAATATTTAATTGGGAAAAAACCTAATTGATACACTCAGCAATTCTTAGGAAGCCTACAACAGAGAAATAAACAAAAATATCCAAAAATAAGCAAAATACCCCATATTTTTGTATGGTGAGTTTAATAAAATTGGCCATTTGAAAGAAATCTTGGTTTCCTTACATCTTGGGATTGAAAAGTCCATTCTCTTGACCCAGATAGACTCTGTCTACCTTAATAACTGGCCCTCTTGAGTCTTTCCTATGGGACTTGTGGCAAGATAGCACTTGACATGCTCTTTAAAATATCAACTGCTTCCCTAGGTTTCCTGTATAATTTATGCCCAAGATGTCAGTCCCCAAAAGGGCAGGAAATGAATGGTTTTAGGCACTGCCTTTTCTAATGATCACAGTTGTAATCAGCATTCTGCTCTAATGCTCATGAAGTAACAGTGAGCATGGCCCGTCATTACCAACAACATTCTTGTTGCTCTGACAAAGCAGCTGCTCTGGCTTGCTGGGGTCTTAACTTGTTCTGGATTTCAGAAGTGCCTTTGAGATGCTCTAGCTCCAGGCACTGAACTCGTTAATTAAAGGGCCGAACCCTGCCTGCTACTTTTTACTTCAATAGAGAGCAGAAATCAACACTGGTTCCCTCCACAGATGTCCAAGCCTCAAGCATCCGTTATCTGTATCCCACTCAGATACTAACAAATTAATAAAGTACATTTTTTCAGAAGCACTTCTTCTATAGCATCCTGGCCTTCAAAAGATCACACTCTTTAAAACGAGTGGTGTAGAGAGACTACTTCTACGCAGATTTGAGACCACTCACAGGCAGCAAGGGAAAAGTGCTTCATGAAGACATATTCTGATGTGCTGAAGCAATCTATTCAGTGTTGGGGGGGTTTCTAGGAGAAAGTTGGGGAGAGAAAGGAGAGGAAACAGGCCAAGGAAAGGGGAATAGGGAAAGAGGAGAAAGGGGAGAATATCAAGAGCAGATAAGAGGAACAACGGTGATTAGAATTCACTTGAAAACAAATGCAGATTAAAAATGGAAAGCGATGTTAAGATAAAAATGAAAAGTAGCAAAAGGGAATAAAAATCAGTGTTTAGCTTTCAGTTATTATATGTTAGAGCAATTAAACTGTTGATGAAAAGCCCTGTGTTTCATACCTTGTCATATGAAATGTATACCAATAGTAGTAACAGATCTCTGATTGTTTATTTAATCTACAGATCTGTTTTCTCTTATCGTTGTGTTAAGTAGGAGATTATATTTTAAAAGGTAGGGAGGTGAGCCAGCACTCATTGAGGACAGATGTATTTTGTGTGCTGCAGCTCTCCCAGTGTACCACGGACTTGGAACATTACCAACATTAGCAAGGTTTTAAAAGTCACCAACTCTGCTCAGAAAACATCTGCAGAAGGCAGCTGCACATGGACAATGCCAAAGAGTAAGGAGAAAACAAGCCAATAAATTTTGCTTTTTAAATCAAAGGCTGCTGAACAGCCATTTTTTCCTGGGAGAGATACATAAAACGTCTTCTGTAATGAAGATAAAAGAACAGGCTGCAATGAGAACAGCGGAGTCTTGTTGAAATGCCTGGGAAGTGTGCACACAGTGAAAGCAGCCCTCAGTGGGAAATATGACAATGCAATCATAAGAGAGACTAACGCAGAAACTATTTTGCTCAATGATTGCTGAGACAGTGCACGCTTTTATACGTCTCCACATGAAAGAATAACTGGCCACTAAAGGCAAATCCAGCCGACTTCACTGCAATTGAGGAAGCACCTTATGTCATGAGGAGAAATTAATAAGACTGGGACTTTTCAGCTTGGAATAGAGACAACTAAGGGGGGATATGGTAAAGGTCTAAATAATCATGACGGGTGTGCAGAAAGTACATAAGGAAGTGTTATTTACTCCTTCTCATAACACAAGAACTAGGGGTCATCAAATGAAATTAATAGGCAACTGGTTTAAAACAAACAAAAGGAAGTATTTCTTAACACAATGCACCGTCAACCTGTGGAACTCTTTGCCAGAGGATGTTGTGAAGGCCAAGACTATAACAGGGTTCAAAAAAGAGCTAGATAAGGTCATGGAGGATAGGTCCATCAATGGCTATTAGCCAGGATGGGGAGGAATGGTGTCCCTAACCTCTCTTTGCCAGAAGCTGGGAATGGGCGACAGGGGATGGATCGCTGGATAATTCATTCCCTCTGGGGCACCTGGCATTGGCCACTGTCAGAAGACAGGATACTGGAGTAGATGGACCATTGTCCTGACCCAGTATGACCATTCTTGTGTTTTTATGTCAGCAACCAGGGCATAGGTGATCAGACCCAGTGGTCAGAGCAGTGGCAAGGGTCATAGCCAGAATCTGGAACCAAGCAAGGCTGGGAACAAGGCAGGCACGGGTGTGATCACAGCTGAGGGTGTAAGCACTGAGCAGCTGGCGACCTGCTGCCAGTAGGCTTGAGAGCACACCTGCTGGTTCCCCTCAGCCAATCTGGCAGGTTGGCTGTAGCTAACATGTGTTCCTTAGTCTGCCTGGAAAGCTTAGCCGCAGGTCTTCTATCCTGACACCTTGGCCAAAAAAACAGAGCAATTCTGTGCAAATGGGGTGGTGTGTGAGGAGGTCATGCTAGGGAAGGCAATGTGTAAGGGCTGAAGTATCCTATGTGGAGTGACTTCCAGCCATTCTACGGTCTATAGAACACTATTCTCCCATGACACATCTGCCCAGCACCTGCTCTCATGCTAGACACTAGGCTCTGGATTGGGTTAAAAAAAAATCAACTTTTCCTTTAAAAAAAGTGGCCATTTGCTGACAGTTGTAAAGCAGATACCACATTTTTCCCTCTTCTACTTGGAATAGGAAACAACAGCAGGATCTCAGCAACCATTTTGTGGTAAGGTAGCCCATGGTACATGCTACATTTTAATGGTAACCACTCTCTACATCCTCTACAAAAGATCAACACATCCAAAATAAGGATCCTGTAAAGCCAGATAAGGACTTGGTTCAATTCATTGGCCTCCTAGAGATCGAAGAATCGAATGATGAAGTCACATTTTTTGGGAAAGCACAAAAGTGCTCAACTTTAAGCATGCCTAAAGTTAAATCAGTTTCCTAAGTGTTTTTGTGAATGAGGGCAAAGTCACTGGGTTGGATAGATAAGTGATGATGTAAAGGGTTTGAGGGGACGCCCACCTGCGAGGGACTCATGAGTTAGGAAGTAGCTTAGGGTTGACAGGGTTAGTTTCTGTTTCTTGGCTCCTTCTCAATCAATGACAGGTTACAAATTCTGAAAGTAGCTTGGATATACTCTGGTCTCAAAGACTTGTAAATCTTTTGAGTGATTACAATGATAATTATATAGCATGTAGACCAAAGAACACTAGCTAGTAAAGCTGGCCAGAGGATGACAATTCTGTTTTGTGACAGCTTCTGAGGTTTCCAAATTTGTTTTCATTCAGCCATGGAATGAAAACAAAAGCTTTCAAACATTTTCACAAAATGGAATTCTGTCAAAATGTCCATTTTCTGACTAAGAACTTGACCTTTTTGCATTCTTCTCTCTCTCTCATTAAAACTGACCAGAGAGTCCTAGATTTTGGAAACCAATCCCGTCAAAAATGTTGTTGAAAAAGATATCTGTGTGAAACATTTCGGCTTAGACACAACAGCATATTTTGGTGAAAATACATTTAGTCAAAAATGTCTCAACTATCTCTATTGCTAGTTACTTGTACACACATCTACCTCATTTGCACATGCAATCAGGAGTGATGCATGTGTGCATTTTTAGCACAGTATTCTATTATTGATCATTTGATTCTTAATGTCATGTCAACATTTGACCTTTTATTAATAACATCATCTCATGTGCATAAAAATGTAAATTGGTGACTGGGTTTTAAATTAAACCAGAAACAATGGTATAAAATTACAATGAAAATAAGTGACCAAAACCTGAACATAGAGTGGTGGTGCTGGAGATAAAAGGTACTGCCTATTGTAGTTCTTTACAAACCATTCCTTGACTATGGTTTGATAAGTTACCACTCAGGCATAATAAAGCCAAACCATGAAAACCATAAGCTTGTCATTTTTTATCATAAAACATGATCAATTGAATTGAAAGCTTCAAATTGCTCTGCATAAGTCTCCATTACCCAAAGACAACAAAATGTCATTAATGACCTTAACAGTAATTGGGGTTGTACTATCATATATTATAAATAATGGAATTACAATGTCATCTTATTTGTTATTGGATTCACCTGCATGGCCTTCTATTACTCAGAGAACTATATGGCCAAAAACCTCTCCATGCTTCTAAACACCATTTAAGGAGGCAGCAAACACTTTTCCATTAGAATCAGTTTGTAATGGTAATTTTTTTTTTAAATGGAATAATTGCTAGAATAGACAACATATTTTCTTGCTTTTAAAATAGCTTAGGATCTCTTTGCAAGATACTGAGCACCCACAATGCCCGCTGATGTCAATGGTATTTTCCAGATTTACACCGGTCTGAGCTGGCTGTTGAGTGGGGTCAGGTGCTCAGCTACAATCCCAGACATTATGGGTTCATGTCTCACTTGATATCATTGTAGGAGGTAATGTGTAGAATGTATATTTTAAGTGTTGGCACATGTGAAAAGATGCACCTGATGAGGTAAACAACTGAGTTAGCAAACTAATCTCAGTGCTAGGCAGAAAAAAGTGTTTATACAATATATAACGAATAGCTTTGTAACAGTGTATTTAAAGAGAGCACCTGAATGTGGGGGCACACTTGCATTTAATCCTATGCTATGCCCTGTTTTGGTGGACTGATCACTCACTGAAGCAGCAAATAAATAATATACTTCTTCAGCTCAAGAGTCAGTCTGTGAACCTGTGTATTCTGGGTGGCAGGGAAAGAACCGGTCAACTCTTATACAGAAAGGCTGCCTCCAGTCCACATGGGTACCTGACCTAGTGGGTTAGGGGAGTCAAAAGTGGTCAAACACAGTGCTAGCCATATTGCTCCCATGTGTACCATTGGCTACAGAAACTGACATGTCAGCCAACTGTGGCTTGGGTTGTATTTGACTTTGATGAGATGGCCAATGTGTTTAAGTAAGCAATGGAGAATGGGCCTACAGCTGCAAGGTACTGAGAATGGTGGGTGTGAATGATAATTTTAGCAATAGTATTTTGATTATCTGGAGAGGGCAGGTTTGTGAGTGAGAAGTAACACCTTACTCCATGAGTAGTCCCACTGAAACCAGAGTAAGATTAGAGGTGGCAGAACTGAGCTGCTTGTATTTAACTTTATAGCAGTACCAATTAAAAATGTAAAGAAGTTTTGGATACATTTTGTAGAAGACATGCTATACAAAATAAAGTTGTATGGTATATTTCCAGTTCCTTTTTAAATTAAGACCAATTTCCCAATAGCATAGACTGTTGATAGCATGAATGAATGGAAGCCTAATTAATATTATTGATCTCCTCTAAATCCCACAGGCAGAAAACCACTTTGCACTAGAAATAGCAGTAGTAAAAAAATATTTATACTAAGTAAAGACTTGTAATCCTATGCACCATTAAAAGAGCTTCTTAAATAAACAGTTGTGGTGTCATGCTGTGAGAAATACACTAGCCTCACACCTCTCGAGATGCTGTGTTCAAAAGCGCCTTGAGTCCAAATGTGCCTTAGGTCACAAGTGTTTGATTGGCTCAACTAGAGCTTTGCAAAACTGGGGAAAATCCTCTCAAAATATTATTTGAAATTATTAGCCATTCAAATGTTGGGGTTTTTTTGTAAAATGTTGGCTGAATGGAATTTTTTTTCAAT
The DNA here is from genome assembly GCF_002925995.2 of Terrapene triunguis. Classification (NCBI taxonomy): domain Eukaryota; kingdom Metazoa; phylum Chordata; order Testudines; family Emydidae; genus Terrapene; species Terrapene triunguis. The sequence goes on along the minus strand of NW_020664464.1, from coordinate 29,445,982 downwards.
TAAATGTAAAAACTGAAAATTCACGTGAGTCAAAAGGCAACAGAGTCTAGTGATTTAAGCCTCAGTGGCAGTAACTCCTGAGTTCTCGTCTCATGTTTGTTACTGACTGTTCTTAATAGTTTGCACTTACGTAGAACTTTACAACATTTAGGTAAATAAATAAAATATTATCCCAATTTAAAGAGACAAGACAGGTGAGGTAATATCTTGTATTAGACCAACTTCTACTGGTGGAAAGGTACAATCTTTCAAGCTACACAGAGCTCTTCCTAAGGTCTGCTTCCTAGGTGGCAGGTGAACTGCTGACTCAGGGAGGCTAGCCTCCCACCCCTTCTGCCCGAGGCCCAGCCAGAACCCCCTGCCAGAGCCAAGAGCCCCACACTGGGGCCGCAGGCCCCCACCCCAGACTAGCGCCCCCAGCCCCGGAGCCCCGGGAAGATGGACAGCGTGGCCCCGAGCCCCGCAGCCCTGGGAGGGCGGGCAGCACGGCCCCACCTCCAGCCCCAGCTGGGGCCATGGCACAGGGGAAAAGCCACCCGCAGAGCAGGAAGGGGCCTGGGGGTCGAGTATGGGCAGGGCCAGACCTGGCTGTTTGGGGAGGCTGAGCCTCCCCCAGCCTATGATACCATGGTCTGCTTCCTTCCTCAGACCTGAAGAAGAGCTCTGTGTAGCTCAAAAGCTTGTCCCTTCCTACCAGCAGAAGTTGGTCCAATAAAAGATATTACCTCACCTGTCTTGTCTCTCATATGTTGGGACTAACGTGACTACAACACTGTGAACAATTATCTCAATTACACAGATGAAGTAATGCATGTGATCCAGACTCTTTTCTCCTTTCAGGCAGCTCAAAAAGGCTGGATTTTTGGCAGTGGAGAATTCCTGTGTTGGTGAGGATCTCCTCACAGATGTACAGCCAACAGAGATGACCCCTGGCTTTGCCTATCATATCCTTCTCCCTTCCTTGTGTAGGGGACAGGCTGGATAAAACCATGGCATGTCAGGGACAGGGATGGGGGTGGAGAAGAGCTAAGCTGTGCTTCCCATTGCTCTATGAACATAGAGAGAGCTTCTTCACTGGAAAAAAGGTATATTCTTAACTCAAGTTAGCTAACATCAGGTAAAATCCTACTGAATACAAGGTAGTTTGTAGTTTTTGCATAAGTTAACAGATTGAATTAAAGATGAGAGGGGAGCCTCGGGCTTACAAACTGCCTTGTCTTCACTAGGGTTTTAGCTTGGGTTAGCTAAATCAAGTTAAGAATACACATTTGAGGACTTTATGCCAGTGGCATAAGCTGAATGAGCCCCTAGGTGGGGGCCAGGCCAACACAGAATCAGAGAGCCATAACCAGATTCCAGGTGGTCCCTCCTCCTACCTCTCCTTCACCAAGCAGAATCTGGACATGGGAGGAATGAGCCCTGAGTCTCATATAGATCATGTGTGTCTTGTGACAAATGAACTAATAATTACTGGAAAGGGCTTGTCAGTTACAATGGAGGTAGAGGGAGGCTTGCCTTACCATGGAATCTCAAAGATTGCCTGGGATTTTTACTGAGTGAAAAATTCTATCTTATTATACTCCAAGATATTATCAGCAATAAATTGACTTCTGCCCTAGTGGGAGGGTACCTTAACATGCCGGGGTATTTTCCTGGTAGTGCCTTTAAGGATTGTGTTACAGCAAGTCACATTTTACACAGGCTTCAGCCAAAAAGCTTTTAACTTTTGCATTAAAGCTTTTCCATTAACGAATTGCTACTGCATTCAGCCACTGTAAGCTGCCAGTTTGCAGGGGAGTAGGTCTCTGACCACCATTTTGAGCAGCATGGTTGGGATCAGTGCTTAATTTGTAATGAAAGAGGTGCCAGGGCTCAAGCAATTTTTTTATATTCATAACTGATGCAGCAAGCCCAGCAGTGCCAGGACTATGAACTTCCAAGCCTAGAGCGTCTGGGGCTCAGCCCTGGCAAGCCCTAGCACAAATTAAGCATTGGTTGGGAGACAGAGAGGGAGGTGAGAGCAGAGGGATAAGTGTAATGGCACAGCATCCTCCTACAAATTAAGCAGCAGCTGGGATTATAAAGTAAACCAGCCTAAACACTTGATATCCTTCATAATAACAACAAAGATGGCTGTGCCCATCTCACCTGGCTGAGATCTTGTGTCCTCCCCTGGTTCTTATTTGTGAGGCCCCTTCATCCTGCTGTGATCGTCCTGATCCGAACAAGGAAGGGTTGAGGTCCACTCCAGGGCCAGGGTCCTCTCCATCTCTAGGCTGGGTGCCTATGGAAAGAGCCTGTGTCCTCACAGAAATCCAAGTTCCGAAGCCACACCCATCCCAACTCCACAGATGAATCCATGTTGAAAAGGGGTTCCATGCTCAGGGCACTGTTCAGAACATGGTCCAGTTAATCATAATGGGGAGCTCATTGGGGCAGCACCAGACCTGGAACAGTTATCCCTGGCTTCCAACAGCTCACCTTGAGCACCTTTATTTTCATGCTTTGCTGTCCAGTCCACTCGATCCTGTGATCCAGTGGTTGCCAAGATCTATCATCTTACTGTTGGAGGTCTCTCTTTGATGAGCCAATGTCATGGGCTTTGTTCACTTTGGCCCAATAGTTTTTGATGTCATGTGCTATCCAAGTGGCTGCATGCTGATACATATACTTTCTACTGGGCCTTGTTTTGCTGTATCAAACCCTGGAGATGACCAAAGCTGGAGAAACTGCAAGCAGGGTGGGACTGAGGACACTGAGCAGAGGGAACTGAAAGTAGACCACTCCTGGTCAAGGTTCAGAGCATAGGGAGATGACAAAATAGTACACAGGACTGGGTGCCCAGGGGGCTTGTGGGAAGGAAGTGGAGGACCATCATCTATTGATTATTGTGACCAGCCATAACTGCAGTGAAAATGTGCAGCAATCTCAGGTTAGCAATATGGGGATAAGCTAACTTGGGGTCACCATATACCTCAAGGTGTGGTAGCTGCCTCACCATGTGACACGATTAGTGGCATAGTGACATGTGAACATGCAGAGCATGTTAAGGAGAAAGCTCATGGTTGAACCCAGATTAAACCTTCAGTGAAGACAAAGTCTAAGAGATTTACCCAAGATTATCCAGGCCTTGTTTGCAATAGGGTTTTTTGGAGCCATAATTCCCAGTGGGTGCAACCTTATCACTAGTGTTGTAGCACCAATGGAACAGTTTTTTACTCTGTCACCAGAGTTTTAAGCAGTCTGACTACACCCAAGTCCACCAGGTGAAGTGATCGGATGACATGATCCGTCAGTGGGGTGTTGTGAGGATAAATTCATGAATATGAAGGCTCTCGGATAATGCAATGGATGTTTTGGATAGATGTTTCTCTAGCAAGAGTATGGGAAATGATGGGAAAGGTTTGTTTTTATTATTCCACCCTGTCTGAGAAATGTCCTGTGTTATTCCAATGAGACTTTTTTAATTAAAGGAGAAAGGAGAGTTTGACTAAAAAGGAAATGTTTCTCCAACTATCCCACACCCCCACTTAGAAGATAGAGGGGGGAAGTGGGGAAGTTTGAAAACACACACACACACACGGATACATTTTGTACAAAAGAACACCACTTATATTGAGCAGTGAGGGTCTAGTTCAGCTATCTTTATAAAAATCCTATCAACAAACATTTCAAATGAAATTACTAGGATGCTGTTTGAAAAAATGCAATTTATGAGGGGGGGATTTACAATCTCCCATAAAAATTGTTTTACGATGAATAAATGAAATTAAACTAAACAATTCTCTAATTTCATAAGCATTTTGAATTTTCTGTTTTCAATTAAAATTTTCAGTATGTGAAAACCAAATCCTAAAAATGTTACTGAAAACAAAACCCAAAAATTTTTCTGAAAACCAAAATCTTGTTTGTACATTTTGGTCAAAAAGTCGTTTTTCATTAAAAGAAATTTTCATGAAAAAAACTCAGTAAGCTCTAGAATTTATATTTATCCACCAGTGTTGAATTTTTCCTGCAAAATAAGGTCCCAAGTAAAATTATTTTCCAACCAAAATTAATAGAAAAGAGATTTTTCTCTTTCACAATTAATCTGCTCACTCAGAAAATGGCAGCCTCCACTGAATAAGATTTTTCATTTTTATTGTAACAGGAAATTAATTTGGAAAAAGACAGGCATTTGGATACATGATTTAATTATTCTGAAGTTTGGGGGGTTTGAAATCACTCGAATATTCCTTAAAAGCACCAATTTTATTATTTTATATTTACAAAACTGTAGATTTATGTAAAATACAGCTAAATAGATCATTTGTCAATTCCTCTTTTGTGCCCAAGACACAAAATTCAGAATTAAGTCCAAATTTGAACAATTTGCCAGATATTGCTGCTTTTTACATTGTAGTAAATCCTCTTATTAACATGGATGTTACACCAACATAACTGAGAGCAGGAACTGGGTCATCAAATTTAGGTGATGTTTGTATGTAGAATTTTGTGTATGGCCAGTTGCAAGAACCAGATCCAGATAGGGTTCAGATTCTGAAATCCCTACTGACTCATGGCCCATCAGCTTTGAGGGATTTTGGATCTAAGAATGCACCGTGAGCCCTTTCCATTTGTGATGCATGGCCAGAAAGGGTTAAGCATCCTGCAGGATAAATGACCCAAATTCAACCCTTAGAGACATATTGGTAGATAATGTTTGTGTTTACATATATACTGTTAGACGTTAACAATGTAATCGAGCAGCCCCTATCTATGCTGTATTCTGTTAATTCAGTGATCAAAAGGAAATATTAACCATTAAATTAACTGTAAACATAGTGATATCACTGAATTTGTCTCACTTTGAAATGTACAGCAAATCCCCTACGAATGGTGGAAAATAGGCAATTGCCTTATGTTAATCCATGTAGCTAATTACCAGTGATGCTTGGGAAATAGGTCCACTTCAAAGTCTCCATGATTGCCTATTGTTCGCCTAAGGACTCCAACCTGCCAAGAGAAGGCCTGGAACTGTATAAAAACCCCTTGGGTCCTGATCCTTTTTATCTCAGATCTGCTTGATGCTTCATGCAGGGGAAACTTAAGACATAAGGCTGAGATCTCCAGAGTGCCATCTGGATCACCCTGAATATGGACATTTGACTATAACCTATGGACCGATTCTGAAAGAGCTGTTTGCAACTACAAAGCTCACCATTTCTACTGTGAATCTGATCTCAGAACTATACTCATGTCTGTATGTATAATGATCTTTTAACCAATACTCTTTCTTTTCTTTTTTAATAAATTTTAGTTTAGTTAATAAGAATTGGCTGTAAGCATGTATTTGGGTAAGATCTGAAATATTCATTAACCTGGGAGATAATGTGTCCGATCCTTTGGGATTGGTAGAACTTTCTTATATGATTAATAAGATTTTCAATAATCCTCCTCATATTTGACTTGGGTGTATGGGTGGAGACCTGAGGCGGGGTTGCTTTAAGGGAACTGTGTTGTTGGCTTCTGGATAACCAGTGAGGTATTATAGAAGTTGTTTTGTGCTGGCTTGGTAAATCTAAGTATTGGAATTGTCTGCCCCATTCTTTGCAGTTCACCCTAACTGAGTAACCTCAGTGTGGCTCCCTTGGGATCCCGGTCACACCATTCAAAAGTGCAAGTTGCATGATTCATTGTTATCAAACCTATTACATGTTGTCTCGGAAATTAATTTTGGGGAATTTTTTAACCATTCGATGATTGGTTGGTTGAAAACTGTTCACTGCTATTGGCAATAAGACAGGATGGGCAATACACTACAGCACAGTGACTGAAGATTTTCAGCTTTTGGACTTATATACCTTCCACTCCCAACACAAACAATCTGTCTGAACTGCATGCTCTGTTGTATCCCATCATTTAAACAGAATCATAGGGCCTGATTCCAATCTCACTTACACCAGTATAAATCAAGAGTAAGTCCACTGAAGCGAATGGTGCCACACCAGTGCATAATTGGTGTGAGACCTGAATCAGGCCCCGTTAGCCTTTCAGTCAGTGATAACTGCTTCATGTGTTTTGCACAGCTGAACTGAGCTCTTTGTGAAATTAATGACTCTGTTGCTATAGCCTGTAGTTTGATGATACCTTATATTTTATCTGTTAGCTTGCATAGCTTTATGCTACTAATCAGGCAGATTATTATGTGAGAATAGCAGTGTCACAGGTCTGTGACTGCTCCTTATTCAACAAAGTAAGGTTATCTGACTTGGTGAGCATTCTGAACTGTTTTTAATATTAACTGTATTCAAATGATTTCTTGCACTGAGTGTGTATATATGTTCAAGGGACTGTCTCCTGGTAAGCAATTTCAATTCGTCTGTCTCTTGCATTATAATCGGGGAAATGGTTTGCATTCTTGACAGAAAATGGACAGCATCCCAGAAATTCACTGCCTGCCAGAATTTAAACTTCCCACTGCTCAGAATGGAAATCATGTAGGATTTCTAACCACTTGCAATAAATGTTGCTCTGAATTAGATGTGCTTTAATTTACCTTGACTTTTGCATCTCTAGACACCCAGTTGGAACTCTGCTGTTAATATTAACTGAGGCACGTAGTACTTTTATTGCTCATTAATGGCCCTACTCAACAGAAACTGAATTGCCACAGCTGCCATCTATGGAAGTACACAGGGTTCTGAAGCTGAGCACCCTTCCAGTCCTATGATTCTATGATTGTCAGAATCTGGCTCTTATGCCTCCTTCAATAGGCATTCTGGATGTAAAACACACATTTCAGTAGAAACTCCACAAAGACATCTGCAAAGCTGAAGATGTTTCCATGGGCCATTTAAGTTTTCTGATGAGTGTCAGGACTTGGTAGAGAACAAAGATCTGCTGCTTTATGTACAGTAGCTACACAATGCTGAAGAGTTGGAGATAATTTCTGCTGAATAGGAAAGTCTGTTAAAATAAGTGTTAGGAATATGTGTTTCCTAGTGTAATTTTATTCCTTAATCTATTTTTTTTTAAATTCTTTGGATAAGAGAAAGAGTAAGTTATTAAAACTTCATAAGGAGAACTTTAAATATATTCAGTGCTTGCCCAAAACTTGGCATTTCTTTTGGTTGCAGTTTTTCATATTTTTTTTCATTAGTCATTAACAAGCACATGTCAGGATAGGAGAAAGGAGAGGATTTAAACATCAGCTGAGATTTACAGTTTATGGATATGGAATATTCCAGTCCAAAAGGTCCTTAAGGCCCTCTGAAAACTGCTAGTAAATACAGTAATGATTCGCTGAGCAGCAGAAAAAAAAATAAAGCCACAAACAAAAAAGAAAAGATGCTCTGCTGGGCCACGTGGAGGCACAGCACATAATTAGCAGACCTTGGGGAGATGCACCTTTGTACTCTCCCATTTGTGGTTACCAAGTTACAGTTGTCCATCCAAGGCTGAACAGCAGCACTGCTCAGGTTGCCCTCTCCAGCTCCAGACTCTATCATGATATGTCCTGACTCTGAAGCCTGAGATGGGTTCTCCATCACAGTGCCTGAAAGTGAGCAATTCTCTCCCAGCCATCTGCAGAGCTTTTCTGACCTCTGTATGCCACCGCAGGAGCTATAGTGGGGGTGATGGGCTTTCCTTCAACTTTCAGAGAGCTGAGAGTGTTAATGTTATCAGCGTGACCTGGAATTAAATATTACCAAGCTAATGTCTAATACTCTGAGCAGCAACCTTCTCTTATTCATAACTGAGAGCCGGACTTGAAGAAGGGGATGTGGGCTGAGAGGTTAACTTTACTTCTAGTCCAATTCTTTTCGATCCTAAATAAATATAATATTCCAGTGACTCTTCAAACTCATACTGTATGTTAAGTTACATTAATGTTAATATTCACAGATTTGAAGAGCCAAACTTATAAAATGCAATTAAAAAAATTAAGAGCAAAATTTAGTCAAAAAGTTTACCTAAGGTATACATTCTGCTATTGCATCCATGGAGGCAGACTACTACGCCTACATGGAAGTACTGGAATTGGTGGGGCTCCTTGCAAGCCCAAGGATTCATCTACAATAACTGATTTGAAGAACCTTCACCTAAATTAGGATTTACAGTTAGAACCTAACTCTCACAAACAGTCCTTGCCACTCACATGGGTAAAGGTTTGCAGGACTGGGCCCTAAATATTTTTTTTAATCTGCATACAACAGACATTAATTAAATCTAATTCAATACTGAGCTGCATGTGAATTGAATATTTTCATTTTGTTTATATTCTGACTTTCTGCACAAGTACCATGCACATATTCTTTCACATGCACCAACGAACCTTTTAATTAAGGATGAAAATGACCGGTGCTACCATTAAGGCAAACTAGGTGGTTGCCTAGGGTGCCAAGATTTGGTGGCACCAAAAAGCTGTGCCCCCAATTTTTTTTTTTTTTTTTTTTACAGCGTTCCTACGCTCCCTCCCCAAACGCGCGATCGCCGCTCCACTTCTCCCGCCTCCCAGGCTTGCAGCGCCAATCAGCTGTTTGGCGCCACAAGCCTGGGAGGGGAGGAGAATTAGAGCGGGGGCGGCGTGCTCGGGGAGGAGGCAGAGCAGAGATGAGGTGGGGTGGGGAGCTGCCGCACGGCTCCCCGGGAGGGGGGGCGCCGCCGGGGGGGGGGCGCCTCAGGGCGTGGGGGGACGGGACACAAGGTGGAAGTTTCGCCTAGGGCACGAAACTTCCTTGCACTGGCCCTGAGGATGAATAAACTAATTCAGCTGCAGTCAAATACAGACTGACCTGATCTTTCACATAAAACTTGAATCAAACAAGAACTCTTTTTTTAGGATCAAAAGTATTTGATTAACATTTGTCAGTTTCACTATATGTGTGCGTAGCTTCTAGCACCATGGAGGCCTTCACTATGGAGATGCCATAGAGTGCTGATGCTGTTTGCTAAAAATAAATGTTCATGTTCCTGGTCCCATCTAGTACCAGAAGCAGAGACAGTGACATACTGCAAGATAAGCTGTTCTCCTGTAGTTCATACTCTGCCAAAACTGGGATATTCAAAATCCATCTTGAAAGAAGGCCTGTTTCCGAGCTTCCCATATTTTGTTTATAGCTAGTTTCTTTTTTATAGTAAAATGTTATATAAATCTAAAGATGAAAATGTTTACTAGTTAATGAGTTTGTATCTATGGAATAGAGCAGATGAAATATTAAGGGCAAACAAAAATCTACCAGAGCCCTGGTTAACATTAAGCAGACCACTTTCACTTTGGAGAAGCTATTTTTGGTGTCATACTATTGATAATTCTGGGGTGAGGAGAGTGTGGGTGGGGAGGGTAGCTCAGTGATGCTGTAACCAGACTGGGGACAAGTAAGAGCTTCAGGGCCACAATAATAATGATGTGAGAAGAGACTTTACTCTCCAGGCCCTGAGTAATCAGAAGCACTAGAAGATCAAGAAGCAAACAGAACAGGGACATGGAAGCCAAAGGACGGTTCGTTTTTTACGAAGAAATTGTAGCAGTCCTGAAAATAGAAATAATGAGTAAACACTGTACAACAGGGGCCAAAAGTAAATATTCTAGAGCATTGGTTCTCAATGCTAGTATTGGGGACTCAACCATGCTGCCCAGCCCATATTGCTAAATGGGAGGTGGGATCCCAGTTAAACTGGAGACGGGTTCAGGGTTGGGGAGGGTGCAGCATGGAAAAGGTTCTAGAATAAACCTTTTTGTCCAAAGGGAGGAAACACGTTGAAATAGATTTCTCTGCTTTTTATTTGATTATTAATTGAGTCCATTTTTGGCCTATACTTTTGTTGTTAAAGCTTAGAGCAACATCTGAACTTTCAGATGCTCATCAAAACCGAATCAGCTAACTTTCTGAGGTTTGTTTATCACAACTTTCGTTGAGCTTCTCCTGATAGTTGAATGGGACTTCTCAAATAGAATGTATTACGGGTGGTACATTCACATCACCTCAGTGTGCATTTCCATTTTGGTATACGAACACATCTGTGTAGTTTTTGATCTAAGATTGTCTTTGTTAGAAATTCCCATTCATTCGAGCAGCTTCAGCTTTTCGTGGGTGTTTATTCCAAGGAAAAGCTAAGCAGTTGAGGAAAAAAATGAAAAACAAACAAAAAAAACAGGGCTTCTTGAACCCCTGCCCATCCCATAAATTGGATTTGATCTTTTATTCAGGTTTGAATACATTTTCCCCAGTCCGGCAGATTCTCCATCTCTAATCTCTAGCACCCTCTTCCTACTTTTCATAGATCTTGCTTTTTCTGCCTCTCCCTGGTCCTTGATCAAGAGGAAGTGAATGAAGGGGACAGGCTGAAGGTATTCAAAATAATGAATGGAAAAAGAATGAGAAGAAGAGAGAATGTCATAGAAAGTAGCTGAATCTTGGAATGACTATCCAACTAAACCTCTCTAGGTACTGGCATGGTCTCAATCACTATAGTATCTGCTCACCGCATAAATATGAATGAAATTATCCTTACAACACTCCTGTGAGGTAAGAAATATTATTAGCCCCATTTTACAAACAGGTGTTCAGATGCTGTGGTTGTTGGGGCCATAAAAATACATTGATAAAAAGCACAGGTGAATTACTTATACAAGATCACAGAGGAAGTCTATAGCAAAGATTAACCTAGATCTCTTGAGTCCTTGCCTAATGCCCTAATCACAAGACCATCCTTCCTCTCTAAGCTTTTGAAGTTTGTCTATCCTTCTAGTCTTTTTCTATTAGTGCGGTGATCAAAACAGACTTAAAAGTAAAAGACACTATTTCTACAGCGTGTCAGGCACTGTAAGCATCTTTTTCCTAATAACTCTTTTAAAAACCCCATAAGCCCTCAATACTCTTTGGATTTTTTCCTAGTGGATCATGTAAGGCTGGTTTATCATAAACACCCTGTAGCAATGTATTTACCTGATCCCTACTGTCTAACTTGAATTCTATAGAGATGCTTGTTATAATGATTGAATGCTACATAAAGTCATCTCTACCTCCTATGCTCACATAATTTACTTATGAAGAGACCTTTCATGTCTAGGTTGATGTCTGCAACTCTTGATTGCAGCATGTTTTTCCATAGTCTGCTTTCTCCCTCATTTACACGTGGTGTGTGAGGTCAACTACAGTACCAGTGTAGCTCTGGACACTTCAAAACTTTAAAAAAAAAAAAAAAAAATCTTTCCTCATAAAATTTTGAAAGCTAGCTCAGTCTCAGCAGAAAGTTGTAAAAGATGTAATGTAGGATAGAAAAAGAACTCTCTGTCCTCTCAGTCCACAAAGAATACAGAATGGGCTTTGCAATAATTGCTGTGCTGAGCTAAAATACTTGAAGTAAAATCCAGCTCAGAGGTAGCCCACCAAGCCCAGAAGATTCAGTACAAAAAAGGAAATGTGTGTTTTCAAAACTTTGAGGAGCTGTTCTATGTTTTGCTTTTTCCACTTTGTTCCCCCTCCTTCTCTGAGCCACCGTCTGCTAAATAGCCAGAAAGAGGAGAAAAAGAGTCCTTTCTTTCACACAATGTTAATTCACACTCCCCCAAAAAGTTTTCCAGAATAATATTTTTTTTCTGTTTAGGAACACTGGGTGTTCTCTTCTGAAGATATTCAGATCTGTGGTTTATGTAACACTGTTTTATTTTGGTTTCTTGTTTCTCTGGTAGCAGAGACAAGTTGAGGCCTAACTTACCATTAGAAATAGACCAAAATAGACAGGAATTCAAAGAAATGCCACATAATGGATCAGGATTTCAGAATACTATTCTAAGCCAGACTCCCCACACACACACACACACACACACTTTTCAGGCATCTTGCTGGGTTAGCTGCTCTAGTATTGGTTCAGAAGGGGGCCTACATGCAGCCAGTCCAATTGCCTACTACTGGTGGGTCAGGTATCAGCACTAGCCACTAGGGGCTTGTGCATCATCTGATCACCAGTGTGGAAGCAGAGCAGATAATAAAGATCCTGCAGAACAGAATCTGCAGTGCAGTATTACAGGCAAATGAGGGCAAAATGTGGCCTTGCAATTGAACCTTAATCAGCAATTCTCTTGGTGAGTTAGCCGGAACCAAATCCCATTCCCTGTGTTGATTCTTCAGGTGTAACAACCTAATTTTTCTAGCAAAATAAGAAGCTATGAATTTGAACAGGGAGCAAATCCTAAAATGGAACTATGGAAGTCTACACTATTGACTTCACTGGAACTATGCTGGTTTGCACCAGCTGAGGATTTAACCCAGGCCTTAGGTATGTTGAGTATGAAGGTACCATTTTAATGGAATTGCTCTGTTAGAGTAGAACCACACTTTAACACTAGATTGCTGTGACATTCTCCATTGAACAATACATTTCTGTCCCCTGAGCTCCCTGGTGCAAAGAGCAGGTGCAGCCTGCTCTGCCCATTGTGCTTGGCCCAATCTACCAGCCAGCACAGAAGGTGGGGCAAAAGCATGATCCCACCTGCACCCTGTTCCCTTGGTGTCTGTACATGCATATGAAAAGAGTAGTTCCTGAAACTCCCAGAGGGTGCCATTGTGACTGGCCTTTGCACCTACACAGGGGCCCATTACCGTCTGATCCAATAATTTCATCTCTCATCTAAAAATATCACAGCTGGAAACCGAGGTGTGTGTGGCTGGTGAGAAAGAATAGTAGCCCTTTCCCAAAAGTTAGGGAGAACTGGCGGCAGACCATAAGCTACAATTAGATAGTATTTAGACTGCTCATAGAAGGCCAGCTATAAGGTAGAGTTGTTGCAATAACATGACTCCTAAAGGCAAAGAAAAACTGTAGAGCAAGAAGATAACAGAAAACAAATGTACTAAGCAGAAAGCAAGGGCATCACTGGTTAAGGAATTGCTACAGTGTTTGAGAAAGAGAGAGGAGTTCAGAGACTGATGGTCAGCATCTGCAGCATGGATTGCTTACAGTAGTTCTTCATGTCTGGAAAACACATACCTCAGGACGGGCAGACTGCTTGAGCGCTCGGGCACTGGCTATCAGACTGACTTGCTATATAACATTTTTAGCTTACCACAAATCTACTGGCCAAGATTTTCAAACTGGCCCTCTGAAAATCACTTGCCCACTGAAACTCAGGGTCTCATATTGGGCACCCAAAAGTTACGGCATCCAAATCACTAGTCACTTGAAAATCTGTGACACTATTTTGAAATAAAGCTTCTGAGAAAACTACTATATGTTGCTGTAGCTAGGTGGTTTGGTCAGTTAGTAGGCCTAGTGGTCTGGTCCTCCGACTCCAGTCTTCCTATCAGTTCAGGGTGTTCTGGCCGTCTGGATGAGGTCCCAGCTCTACTAGCCTCTTTGCCAATAATCCATAGGTCTGCCCTCCTTGGGGCTAAGAGTAACAGTTCCAGGATGGGTACAGGGACCTTGTATCAGGTCGCAGCCCAGGGGCACGCAGACAGCCTAGGTTCGTCCAACCCTGAAAGTTCAGTGGCATGAGACAGCCTAGGTTTGTCCAGCTCCTTGCTCACCTTCCCTTGGGCCACTTCCAGCTACATCTTGCATCTCAGTTTGAGGTGTGGTGTGTGCAGCCCTCCCGTGCCTCTTGCTGATGGCTCTCCCTCTCTCTGAGGGAGTGGTCGGGGTGAGGGGGACTCAGCCAGATTCCCTCAATAGAAGCTTCTTCTGCAGCAGCAGAGCAGTGCTCCTCCAAGACAAGGAAAGGCACCACTCTGTTTGCCTGGGGCTGCTGAAGTTCCCTTTATATTGGACTTCTCCCCAGGAGCATGCTTGTCAGTGCCTAGGGGTGGGGCTTCCAGGCCCACCACTGTTCCAGCCCTTCCCCTGCATCTGCCTTAGTGTGGGGTTTGTAAACCCCAGCACAGTTGCCTCTCAGGTCACTAAGTTGTTCTGAATTCTGATACCTATGCAGAGATTTTTAGAATTGGTGGACACTTCAAACACTTGAAGACAACTACAGGCATTAACCTCCAAGTGCCATTTGCTGAAGAGGCAGCAGTTATACAAAAGACTCTCTTTTATCCACAGTTCCTACCAAGGGCCAGATCTGGTGCTGCACTTCTCAGTTTTAAGCAGCTTTTGAACCTCCTAGATTCTTGGATACATAGGGACCAGTGTGATCCCAACATAAATTTAGAGCAGCCCTAAAGGCTGCTGTGAGGGCTTGTTTACACAGTGAGTATTGCACACCTGAGGGGTATAAATTAAAATGGGCACCAATGTATCTTGCATTAACTGGCCTGTGTGGACTCTGCTGCCACACACTAAAAGTTCCCTAGCATGTACTGACATATTTGAAATGGGAACTTTTAGTGCACACCAGTAGGGTCCACTAGGACCAATTGGGACGCAGCACGTTGATGCACATTTACGCCCCACTGTGTGCACTTCCACACCATGTAGACAAGCCCTAACTTGCATGGCTGCCTATGGCCTGCTCTGCAGTGCAAAATGTTGGATTGCAGAGTGCTCCAGCAATTCCTTCTACTCTAGCCCATCGCAGGCATGCCCCTATTCCCAGGTGCCTGTGTAGGGCCATGGGTGCTGCCTTTGTGTTGGGGGAATTTCCTGTGGGTCTGCTCTGCCCCTTTTTTTTAGCCCAAGTGGAGTTGCATACAGAAGCTGTAGTGTGAACCAGAATTTGGCTGCAGGTCTCAACCAAATGGTACCTATCAGATTAGGGGAGTCTCACATATTAAATGACGCAGATTTGGAATTACTGTAGTACAGTAGTTCATTTCATGGAGGCCTGTAGGATTTTCAGGCATCCTGTGTGGGCTGTCATTATCATATTTATTGTACCTTATTTACATTCCTACAGCAAGTGAGAAACCATTAAATGTACCCAGACAGACCAACTATTTGTCATCCCAGCTGAGAAGAGCTATAAATGCCACTGATCTACAAACATATGACTGACACATTGCAGTATTTTGGACTTCCAGCTGGGCCACCAACCTAAACCAGTTCCTTTTAAAAACTGAGCCTAGATTCCTCTTTAAACATCTCCACATACAGCAGAAGATGATATTGGATCTTTCTGCAGTGCAGGGGGCATCCCAACTGAAAATGAATGTCATTAATATCACATAATGCACGTCGATCATACCTCTTCCATTAACCTTATGTGTAAGCAAAATAAAATAAATTAGCGTATGTAATTCCACAGAGTTAAAAATGCTTCCTTGTGAAATTCTTAATGTTATTTTTAACATCATGGTGGGTGGGGGGTTATAATCAGTTTATATCCAAGGTGTTCTCTCTCCCAGACACAGATGTCTGAAATTATTCTTTTGAATAAGTTTTGTTGGATCTCTTGTTGATTGTTGTCAAAGACATATCAATTCTTGGTAATGGTAAATGTTTTTCTTAACCTGAAGTTCAAAATGAGTATTTTGTTATAGAAATAGATAAAAGGATCAGACTACCTTGGCAGGGTATTTTCTTATACTGTTTTCCTTTGAATTTTCAAAACCTACTTGGAGAAGGGAGATTCTTCGAGGGAAAGAATTGCTTCTCTTTGTTGTAACTGTCCTGATCTCTACATATCTTCTAGAAAACCACCTTAAAAAAATACTAAGGGATGCAAACACATGGTAAAACAATTTTTGTGTGTGTTTTTGAATATCCTGATATTTTAGTTTTTGTTTTAAACACATTTTTATTCAGCCATATGGCATAGATCTTGCAAATTCCACCTGAGGTTTGACATCTCTTTCTTAAAGAGGGAAAAGGCTTGTTGGAAAGCCCTGAAGGTGGAATAATACTTCAGCATATCAGAGACTAATGCCATAATTTACTCTGTCAACCTCAGTCTGTTTAATAGATACAGTCTTCACACAATGCCTTTCCTGTTCTGTACAACACTAGCAAGGGGGAATTAGAAAACAGGATGATGTCACTGCAGTGATAGTTTGACATCTTACTGTAAGATGGTTTAGATAAATGATGCAATCTGAAGGGTCAAATATTTGACCGAAGATAAATGCTTCATTATAAACCACTTGGTTTAGCACCATGACTGTTCACTTTCCACGGCAGCTCTAAACTTCACTTCAGGATGGTTATATGGTTCTACTACTCTGCACAGCATGGGTAGCTCATCAGTAGCAAACACACAACTATTTAATTGTTCATTTAAGGCTAAATTGTTACAGCCCTTACTCAGGCATGCAGGGAAGTAAGGCAAAACAGGATGAGGAAGCAGGGTCTTCTTGCCTAGTACTTCCCTTCTTGAGCAAGTGCATAGGGAGGGGATAGAGACCGGTAAAGAGTGGGAGGAACCGTGGCTCCATCTCACCTATTCTTCAGCTGGAGAAGCTGGCCAAAGAATAAGCTGCTCCACAAAAAGGAGTGAAGGAATTTATTCCCTAGAGCAAGAGGCAGCAACAGGAAAATGGTAACTGAGTCACAGTTCAAGCTCTGTTCTGCACTCAGGGCAGATTTTAAAGTTAAAATCTCATCCTTAACTGTCTATTTTGAGATAATAATTTTCAAGTTTCCTAGTCCCTGCCTCCCCAGTCTGGGTGATGGTGGGTATTGGCACTCAATCTGACATCTGAATAAGAATATAACAGAGAAGCAGTATACAGTAACTCAGTTGCTATGCACGGAGACTATGCCTGGTAAGGACCTGCTTTAGGAAAAGCAAGGAAGACCAATAGTGCATGGGAAAGGAACCAGAGCCAAGAGAACAAATGAGGGAGTGGGGTGGCTGACAGGGCTTCTAAAGAGCCATGATGAGAGCAGCAGAGAAAGGCCCTTACTGAGTGGCCCGAGGACAGCTGCTGAGAATTAGTTCTTTGCTCGGTGGTGGCGGATGCAGCAGCAGCAGCCGCCACCTCACCTACTCCAGGGCTGAAATACTGGACCCACTGAACTCACTAAGAGGCAGGATTTCTGTCTGTTGCAGAAGTAGAACCTTCCCGTGGCAGCCTCCTGACCTAAGCAACTTTATACCTCAGAAGTGGGAAGATACCCTGCTTCCCCAGAGGAGCTCGGCCCTCACTCTTATTCAAGAAACTAAGTTGACATTTTTATCTAGAAAAAAAAATGGTGTTATTTTTACAAGGGTTTATGGCTTCGTTTGAGCCTGTGCAGTTGGGCTCATGGTAACACCTTGCTTTACAGGTAGACAGTGATGTGCTAGAATGAAAATACCAGGCTTGACTCTCAGATCAGGAATCATATTTGTAAGGCTAGCAGTAAAATTAAATCAATCAATCAATCCATCCTTTGAATTCCTCCTCCTGCTTCCCAAACCCCTTGTCCCCAGCCCCACCACAGAGCCCACACCCCCAACCAAAGCCCTCACCCCTCCCACACCCTAACTCCCTGCCCCAGCCTGGAACCCCCTCCCACACCCTGACCCCCTCATTTCTGGCCCCACCCCAGAGCCCACATCCCCAGCCAGAGCCCACACCCCCTCTCACTGGGCTGGGGCAGGGGGTTGGGATGTGGAAGTGAGTGAGGGTGGGGGAGAGTGAGTGATGGAGGGATGAGGAATGGAGTGGGTGGGGTAGGGGTGTTTGGTTTTATGCGATTTGAAAGTTGGCAACCTTAGCTTCCTGGTGTACAACTGAGAGAAACAAGTGAAATGGTGGTGTCATGATCAGTGAACTAGAGTCAGAAGGTCCATGTTCCCTAGAGGACTGTTATTCACAGGACACCAGACGAACAGGGGATACAGGGAGTTGTTACTGAGTCGCTTCCACCCTAAGGACAGAGTAGTCCAGAGGGTTTAGTAAAGTTTCACTTGTTCAACTTAACCTGCATTCAGCTTCACTCTTTGGGAACAAAACGTGATGGCAGCGTCAGAGCTGTGAGTTCTCTACAGTGCAGCAGCTGGCTGCAGGAGCCTTGCAACTCAGTCCAAAGCCCTGGATTTTGCAGACACAAATCTAGCCCAGTGATGGACCCGCTGGAAGGAGGAGTTCCAGCTGTGCACAGCCCATGCCATGTAGGAGGATGACGACAACAGCAGGAAAGTGAAGCCTGTTACTTTACCCTACTGTGGAACAAGGCAGAGAGGTAGTCTGTGGCACTTGGGAGTACCAGTTCTGGGAGCAGTGAACCTGGAAAGGTCATCTTTCATGTAAGTCATGCTTAGACATGGGGCACACAGTAGAAGCGTCAAGAGAAAGGATGAAAATCTTAGGAGGTACAACAGTCCCAAAAGTACATGCAGTGAGACAATAGCATAGGAAAGCAGGTGTCCAGGGTTCCGTACCTATATTGAGATGCACTGTGGGAGAGAGCATGAGAAAGTAAAGAAGTGTCCTGCATGAGGACAGCATGGCAAGAAATGTGCAAGTTGAACCATTTTAGCTGTGTGTGGAAGATCATAGGAATGTCCCAAGAAGAGTAACTCAAACTGGGAGATGCCACATCAGACAACAGTCATAATATCTTGATTCACTCCTTGAATCCAAAAGCATATCAGGGTCAAGCTTTTGGGACAGGAAAACAGCAAGGGACAATATCAACCTCCAGACATGCAACAATGTGAATAGCAAAGCACCCTGTACAATGCTACTGCAGAATGATTACTCTGGGTTAAGAGGACTCAACACACCTCTATTACAAAGATCAATCTAACAACATACAATGAGAGCAGAATACAGCCTGTAGGAAGATGTGACCTCAACCCCAAAATAACAGCACCAACTGATGTTTGTGGTGGTGGATGTTAAGTACCACAGAGCTTACTTGGTCTATGTAGCCACGCAAGCCATGAATCTGATCAAGGTGCAGCATCAGAATTTTATAGCTGCAATTCAAGAAGCAAAAGGGGGAGGAGGTTTCCTGGATATTGGAAACAACCATATGGAGATGTTTTCAAAGGAAAGCTGCAATTGGATGTAGATCCCACAACAGAAACCGTGTGCTTACCAGGGTGGAAAATTCCAGTGGCACTATGTAATCCAGTATGTAAAGAGCTTGAAAGTCAATAGAGCAGGGTATCATAGTACCTATAGAGGCCAGGACAGCCTGGGTAAGCAGTATGGTGGTCATAAAGAAGCCATCAGGCAAATTACACATCTGCGTAGACCCAATGCCACTGAATAGGGCATTGAAAGGATGCCACTAGCCACTGCTCACAATTTATGACATCTTGCCAGAACTTTCCAAAGCCAAAATCTTTATGGTCTATGATGTGAGGAATGGGCTTGGGCACATAATCTTGGGTAAAGAGGCCAGCATGCTGATGCCCCTTTACAACACCATTTGGTCACTACATGGGGCTGCGCATGTTGATGGGCATAAGCCCAGCATCAGAGGTGTTCCAGAGAAGCCTCACCCAAGAACTGGAAGGACTGCTTGGGGTGAAGAAAGTTGCAGATGACATCCTTATTGTGGGTGAAGGGAGCAATGATACAGACACTGAATGAAGCCATGAGAGGAAACTACAAGCTTTTCTACGGTGATGAAAAGACAAAAATATAAAACTCAACCCAAAAATAATGTGACTCAAACAGCATGAGGTGACATGCATTGGATATCTGCTCACAGCTGAAGGACTGAAAACAGATCCCAACAAGATCAAGGCAGTCAGAGATATGCCAGCTTCAGTGGATTTGAAAGGGGTACTGCACCTCATAGGAATGTTAAAATTTTCTGTCCAAGTTCTGGCCATACTTGGTTGCAATAGTGGAACCCATATGCTGGCTTACAAAGCAGGATGTTGAGTGGAACTGGGCAGGTCCCCAACAGCCAGCATTTCACATGCTGAAACAAATAACAGATGCCTCTGTTCTGAAATGCTACCAGCCAGGTGAGCCTCTGACATTCCAGTGGCATGATTGGAGAAAGAATTGGATGTAGCTCTTTTGAAGGAACAGCCAGTCACTTATGCTAGCAGAGCCCTATTGGAGACTAAGCGGGGACACTCCCAAATAGAAAATGAGCTTCTTGCTATGTTATTTGGAGTGCAGTGATTCCATCAGTACATCTATGGCTACCTGTTATTAGTGTAATCAGACTACAAACCCCTAGAGACAATCATGGCAAAGCATCTTCTTACTGCTGCAAAGAAGTTGCAGTGTATGTTGATGCACCTCCAGCACTACCTGGGAGAAAAATCAGATTTTGTCCAGGATGATTACTGGTGTCAGCTGACCAGCTGAGCATGTATACCCAGTATCAGTGAACTGGGTGAGGGGGATCAGGACACAGTGCAGCACATTAATGGAGTCAATCTCCCAGTTTCTCATAAATGCCTCCTGTTCCTTTGGGTCACTCATCCCTCTTGCATACGTCACCTTGTATGACCTGGGGGTCATATGTTATATGCAGTTGCTGTAGTTGTCAGAAGGATATTAAGTGGTAGCAAATGGTAGGGTGACTGCTTCAGCAATTCCAGATGGGAAAGGAAGGGTCTATGCAGCCATGGCTGGAAAGGCAAGTGGTTCACTGTACAATCTCTCTATTAAGATGTAGTCTGCACTACAAAAGCAATTCCTTGTTCTATACTTCTGAATTCCAGTAACTTAGAATTTTGCATTCGCTTTTTAAATGAAACTTTGCATTTGGTTAGGCTATAATGTATGCTTGTCTATGTCAATGTAAAATTCTTTAAGTGGAAGATAAACTTCAATGTTAAGTTCAAAAGTATTTTGACTACACATTTCATTTTATGAATTAAATGGAATAGTTAATATTCAGTTTGAGTCATACATGTTTATTAGGCACAACACAAAAACCAAGTAAGTCAGTTAGAACATCATATATCTATTCTCTGTTGCTGGTTTGAAATATATTCACTTTTGGAAAACACTTTACAAGCAGAATTGTGTTAGAAAGCTTTTGAGCAGAGGGAATAAAGCTTTTAAAGTTATGTCATGTCACAGTACATACAATCATCTGGCATCTTAAAATTAGAAATGTCTTTTTTTGCAATTTGAAAACCTTGCTAATCATTCAAATAGAAACTGTTCTCCCACAGCTTCTGGGAACTGCAGGAGGGAGAACTCTTGCATAGAGTTAGTGTAACCTTGGAAATGTCTGTGGGTGTTAATTATTATAAAAAGGAATTACAAAAAAAAAAAAAAAAAAAAAAAAAAAAAAAAGACAAAACTGTGAACATGATTTTTTAAAGAAAGTTACCTTTAATCTTTATACTTAAGCTGGATTTCACATGGACTCTCTTCCAATCTCTTTTTGCAATGGCAAAGGAGCAAGTTCTCCACTATGACTTACATTGTAGGTACTTTAAAAACAAGAGGAAAAATTTTGCCAATATGGCTACTCATTCTCTCACTGTTCCACCTCCTTCCGTACAGTTCCATACACCACTTGTAGAGTGGAACAGTAAGGCCTATGCCACACTCCCATCTAATGATCAAATATATTCATTACAACTAAAAATTGTATTTAAAAACAAAACTGATTAACTCTGCTTCACTCACCTACTTAATGGACAACTAAGGACTGCTAGACAGTGGCCCTTAAAGAAAACATGTCTTTTTAGATGCAAGCCTGTATCTTCCACTGCGCAACAGTATTTTGAGAACTGCTAAGTACATTCTCAGGCACTGGAAAGCTTCAGTTAGAGTATGTATATATATTATATAGATTGTATCTCATTATCTTTACTGTAACTTCCTTCTTTCTAGCCTCCTAGTTGGAATGATTTCTGTACAATTGGGTTTGAACAATAGAGCAGAGAGAAAAAAGGAAGGATTTTAGGGCTGTCAGAAAGACAATAAAATCGACTTTAAAAATCGCCACCATTGAACTGAGATAATTGCCAGAGGTCAAGGAAACAGAGGAACCCTAAATTATAAACCACAAATATTCTGTGTTAACAGAAGAAAAATCTCACAGGATATTAGTCAATTTTTATTGCAGAAATAGAAATCTTTCCTACATCACTTTATCTTCATTTTTCTAATTAAGTCACTACAACAGAACATCGGTAATTCCTGCCAATGACTATTCTGCAAACTACTAAATGTTATGAATTAGCAAGAAAATATACAAACAAGAAGGCAAATAAATGAATACATTCATTTGTGCTGTGTTTTATTTTAAAATTGCAGTGTAGTATTAATGACACTACCACTTTATCATACTGTAGTTTGTTTTTGTAGTCTTAACAATATAAGATCTCACTGTAGCACTGTTAAACTCTTGTGGAAAGGTCAGGAAACTATAAATGTGTGCAACAGGACCGTCACATTTGTCAGTATTTACTATTCTTGTGTAAATGTTTGTTATTGGAGGTGCAACTACAGTTTTACTTTCATAAATATTAACACGCAAAGGGTTCAAGTTAACACACAAAGTTCTAGGAGTTTGTGAATACCAAGAAGCATGGCCAAAGAAATGGACCAATAGAAATTCCGCAACTTTTATTGCACTGGAAATTACAATTTCTTTGCGTTTATAGACTTCTCAAACTTCATTGCACTGCAATCCCCTTCTGAAAACAAAATTACTACATAATGCTAGGGAGGGGGAGGACAGAGCTTGAGCCCCGCTGCCCTGGGTGGGGGTAGTGTGGGCCTGAGTCCTGCCGCCCCAGGGTGCGGGGTGGAATTCAGGCTTGAGTCACAGGTCCCAGCAAGTCTAATGCTGGCCCCGGTGACCCCATTAAAATGGGGTCTGACCCACTTTGGGGTCCCCACCCACAGTTTAAGAACCACTGGGCTAGAGGAACCTGTGAGCTTACAGAGGGCTACATACTGTCTGTAGCCTTACTAGTATTACAGCTTCTTTTTGCTAACTTGGTTTATTTAGTTACACCAAAGTTATTGCTCCCTTGTATGATCTGTTAAGACTCATCCTCAAAAGAGGAGCTTAAGTTGCCCCCTTTAAAATTTGCACAAACACTGCAAACACAGTGAAGTAATTGAACTTGCAAATTACAGTGCCATGCAAATAATATTTATTTTTATATATTTGAAAGTACATAGGGAGCATAACTAGCCCCTGCTAACAGGAGCCAGGGGCCCAATTCTGTGAGGACATCTGCTCAGAACAGGGGTGGCCAATCTGTGGTTCCGGAGCCACATGCAGCTCTTCAGAAGTCAATATGCGGCTCCTTGTATAGGCACCGACTCCGGGGCTGGAGCTACAGGGGCCAACTTTCCAGTGTGCTGGGGGGGAGGGGGGAAAGGGTGCTCACTGCTCAATCCCTGGCTCTGCCACAGGCCCTGACCCCACTCCCCCCCTTCCCGGCCCCGCCCCTGAGCCTCCTATGCCCTCGCTCCTCCCTCCTTCTCCCCAGAGCCTCCTGCATGCCACAAACAGCTGATTGGGAGGTGCGGGGAGGGAGGGAGAGGTGCTGACTGGCAGGGCTGCCAGTGGGTGGGAGGTGCTGATGTATTACTGTGGCTCTTTGGAAATGTACTCGGGTTGGCCACCCCTGGCTCAGAAGAACCTCTCAGGTTCAGGCTCAATGCTTAAGAAGGTGAGTAAAGGAAGGGGGAGAGTTACAAAAGTAAAAGAGCATGAGGTAGTGCTCTTGTTGCACAGGCAGCGTGCTGCCTCCTCTTTTCATAATTCATTATTTTTAGAAGTTAATGTGATATTTATAGTTTAAGGAACACAGTCAGAGTGCTGAAGTGGAGTTCAGTGATAGAAGAAATGAAGAATGAGGTTGCATGGCACACAGGAGAGGATATTCCAGGCAGAGGGAAACAGGGAAATATGGCTTATAGGAAGCAGTTCCCCCCCAAAGCCTCTTCTCTTAATAAAAAAAAAAAAAAAAAAAAAAAACCCACAGACCATTTGCTGTATTCCACAACACTGAAGAAAAAGGTAAGCTGCAGATTGGTTATGGCTTCAGCTAGGCTTTTGGGTATTCCCAGGTTCTGAGAGTGACGCATCTGTCTGCTTCCTCCCCTCTGGCATCTCTGCAACCCAGTCCCTCCCTTTCCCTGAGCGCATGCTGAGCCCTGAAGAAGAGGAAATTCTACTAGCCCATGTTCTTTCACTTCCTAGAGTAGAAGATTTCCTGCCTTGATTGGTCCTTGAGGAATGGTCCATTCCCCAGATGCTTGAATGTTGCTCTCTCTCCTGTATACAAAGTTGATATGGAGAAGCTAATGATCTCTGCTGACTAGAAACAATTAAAGAAGAAACTAACCCAAGGTGAGTCACTGCTTGTATATTCAAGAATCCAGCTGCAAGTGCAGTTACCCAGTTTGCTCAGACAGATGAGTATTTTGCATGCACAGTTACCTATTTGCACTGTGGACTTAATTTAGGAGCAAATGTGCAGTGTTTTTGTTCTTCCTGTGTGTGATGTCATAACATTCAGAGAGAGAAAGTTATGACAGTATTGTATTGATCCAGAGAGCACTTCCAGCTTTGCAAGTTCAAAACTAGCAGGGGGAGTACCAGGGGAACAGTCTGTTCAGTATGAAAGGGGGGGGGGGAGGAAGCTTTTCTTTTTGAAAGGCTGATGAAGATGAAACCCTCAGGGAGTTCTCTGAGCAAAGATTCTCTTTTAAGAACTAGCACAGCTTAAGTACAAGTCTCTGGAGAAGTGACATCACCATTTCATTTCATGTTCAAGGTCACTAAAATACGCCAAAAATAAATTTGGAATGGGAGGGAAACTGATAAAGCCAAATAGCAAAGTGTAGATCTAACGAGAACAACAACATTAAGTGAAAGTCTAGTTGCTTGATCACATACACTTCTTATTCTGACATCCTTTTGATATAACATGCGGATGCTACCCATAGGGACCCACGTGGGTCTTTACATTCTAATGCTCTTTGCAATAGCAAAGGTCTTTCTAGGAGGAAAAAAAGGGGAGGAGGCCTGTCTATTACATCAACATTGTCTTAGTTTTAAACAGCAAATTCTCCCCTCCACAGTTCACACATGCACTAAACATAATAAGAGGTGCTGTGCACTCTATCCTCAGAGCGAGCTAGAGTAATGCTGGGAAGACAGTAAAACAGATTTAGCTGAACCTGCAGCAAACTCACTTTTCTTTAATTCCCCTCAGGAGTTTACAGACTGTTGATGCTCAATTTATTTAAGCATTTTTACATGGGAGGTGGGGAGGACCACTAAGGAAGAAATGCACAGATAAGCAGTAAAAGTGGCAGAGCTACCTCAGCAGGTTCCAGCTTCAGCTCATTCTGCCAAAGAGTGCAGGCAAGCGTTTAAAAGGGAACCTAATTAAGAAAATTGACTGGCACTTGGTTTCATTGTTGGTCTCTTGGAGCAGGAGAAATCAATCTAGCTCAGACTTGACAGCAGTGTAACATAAAGGGCACTCTGCAAACTACTAACTGGCTGAAGACTAAATTCTGCATTACACATTCACATATGGCTCTGTGAGCATTGAATTAGAGAAATAGTCAAGTCAAGTGTAGAAAGCCTTTGGGCTCATGGAGTAATTGACTTTTGTGGACCCTACACACTGTGACCTCTCATAGGCTACCTCAGTATTTCCTTGAAAATAGAATGACTGAGCTAGTGCTTTTGGTGCCATACAATGGCTTAGTGAATTAAGATCCTGATCATCCTTATCTGAGGAGTTTACACATGAGGGTAAAGCCATCTCTCATGAGGAAGTAACATCCATTATTCACTTAAGGTTCACCTTTACTACAGGAGCCATTCCTATACATGGGGATATTTTTTGTTTCTTTTCAAATCATTTTTTCACCTACACTTACAGAGTGTAAGCGTGTGTGTGTGTTCAGTATATAAAGGGAAAAAGGGAGAAATAGAGATCTTCTTGTGTTCACTTTAACAAGTAATGCACTCAGGTACCACAAAGAGGGGTGTGGAATAGGAAGCTGGAGAAACAGAGAAATAGATAAATAGGTGCTAGGGTGATGTGATACAAGACTGTTCTCAGCTTGAGTTAGGGATGAATACATCACTCACAAGTTGCAAAGTCACTAACAAATTATGTATAACCCAAATAGGCACTAACAAAACCTTTATAGCACACCATCCCATAATAGAGTCTTGTATATGTTACATACAAGTTTCAGAACACTGTTATAGGAAAGTTTTAGAATTTGGGGGTGAGAGAGGATTATTTTCCTGAGGCTCCAAAGTCAAGCATATTTGTTAGTGTAACACCAGTTGTTCAGGGTTAAAAAAAATTCTAAAAATACCCTTCTTACATTACACCCCCATATTCTTCATAGAAATATTGTTATGATATGAATATGGCATAACAGATGTTTTATGCAAGATGGGTCATGTGAGGTATCATTGGAGAGGTTATAATTTACTGAATGTGATTATCCAATTTGTATGCATGTATCATTTCTGTATCTGAAGTTAGGAATATTGACTACGTAACAATTACAGCTGGGTGAGTACTTGGGGAACGCCCACCAGACAGTATGCAATCAGCCTGGATGGGCCATTCAGAAAAACAATGGGTTTTTGAAGATGCTGATCTCCCATCTTCCTGGACGTTACACATAAGCCTTGTCTCATGGTTGCTTTAACACTGCAAGGTCATGTGATGATGTCACCTGGTATGAAATACCACCTTGGACACTGCTGGTATTTTTCCACTGAAGTAGTAGGGTGGGGATCAAATAGGGAAACAAAAGATTCCCACCTTATATAAATCCTATTTAAGGCTGGAGAGTGAGTTAATCAAGGTTGCTGGTTCTTCACTGAATCCCCACCCAGAATGACTGCTGTAAACACTTAAGACTGATCTGAGGAGAAAGGACTGGGACCCAGGCTGAGACAGGGGTCTAGCCTGTGAAGAGAAATACCTGGAACTCTAAGCTGTAGAAACTCTGCAACTGGCCTAAACAACATTCAGGGTGAGAAATTACTATTTGTAACCACTTTCTTTAGTGAATGCAGCTTAGGTTGCATGTTCGTTTATTTTGCTCAGTAGTCTGTTTTATTCTGTTTGCTATCCCGTATAATCACTTAAAATTCATCCGTTGTAGTTAATAAACTTGTTTTGTTTTCTAAAACCCAGTTTGTGCAATTCATAACTGGGGGGGAGCAAAGAGCTGTACACATCTTCCTCCATATTGAGGGAGGGGGTGATTTTCACAAGTTTACGCTATATAGATCTCTATACAGCGCAAGACAATATAATTTTGGGTTTACACTCTAGAGGGTGTGTGCACAGGAGTGCTGGGCAATCCCCTAGCTGAGTCCTCCCACAGAGAGCTGACCGCAGACTCCGTGCGATTCTACAGCTGGGCATGTCCCTACCTGTGTGTGTGCTGGAAGGGGGCTTGAGAGCCTGACACAGCAGCACAGAGTGGGTGGCAGGGCCGGCTCCAGGCACCAGGCACCCAAGCTGGTGCTTGGGGCGGCACCTGGAGGGGGGCGGCGGCG
>NW_020664464.1:29381128-29418282 GCF_002925995.2 Terrapene triunguis | reverse complement strand
CCCCCCCCCCCCCGGGGGGGGGGGGGGGGCGGCCGGAGGCTTTTTCGCCTGGGGCGGCGAAAAAGCCAGAGCCGGCCCTGGTGGGTGGGACCCAGGCTGGTGGGCCAGGCCAGCTCAGTGGGACCCCAGCACATCAGGTGGCACCCCGGCAGGGGGATCCAACCCGTCACAACCCTAACATAGACTTTATACTATTACTACTAGTAGTATCTATAAGTCGCACCTGAATGCCACAACCAAGACTAAGTCCCCATTGTCCTAGGCCTTGTACAAATATATAACCTTATATTTATATAAAGAATAAATATAAGTCCCTGCCTGAAAGACTTTGCAATCTAAATGGACAAGACAGAGAAAGGGGGTAGGAGAATAAGAATGGCCATCCTGGGTCAGACCAATGATCCATCTAGCCTAGTATCCTCTCTTCTGACAGTGTTCACTGCCAGATGCTTCAAAAGGAATGAACAGAACAAGGCAACTATTGAGTGATTCATCCTCTCTTGTCCAGTCCCAGCTTCTGGAAGTTGGAGGTTTAGGGACACCCAGCGCATGGGGTTGCATCTGTGACCAACTTGGCTAATAGCCATTGATGGACCAATTCTCCATGAACTTATCTAGTTCTTTTTTAACCCAATTATACTTTCAGCCTTCACAATATCCCCTGGCAATGAGTTCTACAGGTTGATTGTGTGTTTTCTGAAGAATTACTTCCTTATGTTTGTTTTAAACCTGCTGCCTATTAATTTCATTGAGTAACCCCTAGTTCTTATGTTATGTGAAGGGGTAAATAACACTTCCCTATTCACTATCTCCATGCCATTCATGATTTTATAGACCTCTATCATATCCCCTCCTTAGTCATGTTTATCAGATGATCAATCCCGGTCTTTTTAATCTCTCCTCATATTGAAGCTGTTCCATCCTCCTAACCATTTTTGTTGCCCTTCTCTGTACCTTTTCCAATTCTAATATTATATGTGGTTTTTGAGATGCGGCAACCAGAATACGCAGTATTCAAGGTGTGAGTATACCATGGATTTACATAGTGGCATTATGATATTTGCTGTCTTATTATCTATCCCTTTCCTAATGGGTCCTAACATTTTGTTAGCTTTTTTGACTGCTGCTGTACATTAAGCAGATGTTTCAGAGAACTATCCACAGTGACTCCAAGATCGGTGAGGTAACAACTAATTTAGACCTCACCATTTTGTATGTATAGTTAGGATTATCCCCCACCCTGCCATACATTATTTTGAAGTTCAATGTTCATAAGTGCATCTGCTAGGAGTAGAGTGGCTTACTTAAGGTCACACAGCAGAATCAGTGGGAGAGCTAAGAACAAACCCTAGGGCTCCTGAGCAACCATGCAGTGTGCTAACCATTGGACCACAGTGCATCTCAGTCACTAGTGTAAAATCTATTATCTCTAGCTGTACAACAGCTGGAGATAGATTCAGAAGAACTGACACCCACCTTTGTCCATGGGATAAAGTGGAAGTTTTTATCTTATGTGGTAAGAAATGTCAGACTTTAAACCCATGAGGTATTTTTGTTTTTTTTACAGGTACACTCTATCCTGAAAGTTTGCATACAAGGCTTTAGTTTCCACATCTACTACATCTCTAAAGGTGAGTGGAAATGCTTTTTAAAAATAAATTCTTGGAGATTTCAGTTCCTTAAGAAGAGATATATTATATATTATTGTGGTGGTGCCTAAGAGTAGATTCATTATTGTTATTATGGTAGCATCCCACTCAATGATTGCAGCCTCATTGCACTAAAAAGACAGCCGAGGCCCCAAAGACTTGAATTACAAGTATAACTTGCCTTAAAATATATCTTCTATGTTATAAATTAATAGATTTTTAAGTCCAAAATGGTCTAGTCCGATCTCCTGCATAGCACAGATCAGGGAATTTCAACCAGTATTTCCTGCTTCAACCCCGTAACTTCTGGTTGAGTTACAGCTTTAAAAAAAAAAAAATCCCAGTTTGATTTAAGAATGTCAACTGATGGAGAATCCACCACATCCCTTGGAAAATTATTCTAATACCTTCACTTAAAACCATGCATCTTATTTCTACCCTGAATTTGTCTAGCTACTGTTTTCAGCTGTTGGATCTTGGTATGCCTTACTTTATTTATCTGTCAGGACCCTATTTCTATGTTCCCCTTTCAAGGATTGCATTAGTAGACTGGCTAGAAAACAGAATTCCCCCCTATGAAAATTTTTAGAATTTTCCTCTGGGATTTAAAAAAAAAAAATTTTTGGGAGAACCAAAACCAGAAAATGTTGGCTTGCTCCAGGCTGCTCGGTTCATAGGCAGCTGCATCCTAGGACTACCCACTTCCTGTGGAGTCAGGCAGCGTGGGGAGGCAACTGCCCAGGAAGTTGAGGAAACTAGCCCCTCAAAGCAGCTGCCACCCGATGGTGTTCAAGGAACTGGAGGCCTGGGAAGTTTGGTGGCCTTGGTGGCAGCTGCCCAGGAAGTCAGGGAACCCAGGCTGGCAAGCCACCAGACTGCCTGCCAGCTTGCCTAACTTGTGTCTGTCAAAAGTTACATGTGAAATGTGTTGATTCTGAGAAGTCAGCATTTTCTGACAGAAAAAAGTGTTCCATTGAAAAATTTTGGCCAGCTCTATGCATTAGTAATCCAAGAAGTCCAGCTCCCTGCTCTCTTTAGGTGACCGTTATATCAGGTGCTGCATGACAAACTCAGAACCTTGTGCCCCAGACCTTTAGTCCTAATGGAAAAAAATAATTCAGTTCACCTTGAATTCAGATTGGATTTCAAAACACACACATCAAAGACCAGGCATGTTTAAATCTGCATGTGTAATTCTCTTCTGCTCTAGGGTCTTAAACAGGTTGGGGATTTTGAGCATTTTAATTCTCAAAGTCTGCCAGAGTTCAGTAAGAAAGCTTTTGTGAAAGTGATCTCTAAAGAACAGACAGACCTCCCTCTGCAAATGCAGCTGTTACCATCCAATTTCCCATTTAAGGATGGATTGCAAAAATGTTAATCAACATAATTTCTAAAAGATCAGAACCACTGATGAATTGTTTGATGCACTCTAATCAAATAGGTTTTTACAATGGGCAGTCAGTGCACAAACAACGTGGAAAGGGTTTTAAATGTGTTCTCACAGAGATAAGTTTGCAGCTCAGCTCTTGTGGGTAGGGAGTCGTGCTAAAAAAAAGTCTTTTGAGCAGGTTCACTGGATTGATATTAGAAATTAACAAGACAAAATTCAGACTCAGACACCATAAAGTACAGCAATATATGTATCCTGGGTTTTGGTTCTGCCCACTTGCAAAATCCATATTTGGATTCTCTCTCTCACACACACACAGTTCAGGGATTTTGAATCCCTATGCCACATACTTGGGTTTGGCTGAGCTGAGCTTGATGCAGAACCTGTAAGCTGTAGGCCACCTTTCTCTTCCCCCTATCCTGGTACTGTCCAAGGGCCAATATGGATGCTAGCGGTTGCTTCAAGTTACACTGGCTGTACATAGAAGCTCCACTTCTGCTGGCTCTGGTGGTGCACCATATGCCCATTTTCCAGCCCCTTCCAAAACCCAACTCACCCCTGAGCAGAGGGTGCCGAGACTGTGGCAAAAGCCAGCTATGCAAGCTTTGCACCACTCAAGGATTCCCCAGTGTCAGGAGGACTCCTCAGCTACCCTTTTAAGGCAACTTTCTGGCTGGTTTGTACTCATAGGTGCTGGAACTGGGGGTGCTGCTGCACCCCCTGGCCTGAAATGGTTTCCATCAATGGCTCTCAGCACCCCCACTATGAAAGGGTTCCAGCACTCTGTTTGTATTGACAGGGGCTAGGGATTTGGCACATGCTCTCTCTCTCTCCGGTAAGTATGTGACCCCCATCACCACGGGGGCTCAGTGTTGTGAATCTCATGGTGTTTAGTGTTTTTCTTAAAGCACCAACTCCTGGAATAAGTATAGAACCACCTATCCCCTCCTCTTTTCCTCACTGGAATTTGGCATCCCTACCCTCTGCTTAGCGAGTGAAGTTAAGTTGAGGGCGACTCCCTCAGTCAGGGCAGGCCAAGTATAGTTTTGCTGCCCTTTGCTTATACAATAAGGATAACATTTCATTACCCCTGCATTCAATACTAAAGTGACGTGTAACCCAAACACCAGCACAAAAGTAGTTCCATCATGCTGCGCACCTAGGAAGAGTAGGTGAGTCTATGCAAACACTGTCTGTTTCCAAAGTCTTTTCCTCCAGTTCATCATTAGCTCTCAGGGGAGAGCTCATTCAGACCCTGCTTACAGCATTAGTAGACTGGCTGTAGAATACATGTAGAATGCAAAAACATGCTCCTGTATCTGAATATGGAAGGATTACCAGTAACCTGTCTACTCTTCAAAAATATTTTTGTAAAAACTTCAAAAAAAAAAAAAAAAGTTAAGGTGTAGTTTACGGATGGAATTATAAACACTTCAGTTTCCATTTGAAATTAGATTAATTCCATTTTTCTCAGAATCTCAACTTAAGCACCAACCTTCATCTAATTTCAAGTAGAATAACTATCAGAATCATAACTCTTTCTCTTAAGAGTAAATCTACATCTTGAACTTCAGAAAGGGATCCAGAATCCCCCAGTGTTTTAGTTAACACCTACCCCTAATTTCATAATGTATGGAGATATACCTATCTCATAGAACTGGAAGGGACTCTGAAAGGTCATTGAGTCCCACCCCCTGCCTTCACTAGCAGGACCAAGTACTGATTTTTTTTTACCCCAGATCCCTAAGTGGCCCCTTCAAGGATTGAGCTCACAACCCTGGGTTTAGCAGGCCAATGCTCAAAC
The DNA here is from genome assembly GCF_002925995.2 of Terrapene triunguis. Lineage (NCBI taxonomy): Eukaryota > Metazoa > Chordata > Testudines > Emydidae > Terrapene > Terrapene triunguis. The sequence goes on along the minus strand of NW_020664464.1, from coordinate 29,413,439 downwards.
CACTGAGCTATCCCTCCCCCCTTGAATCCTTTGACAGACCCTAAGGCTTCAAGCTTCAACTTGTTGGTTTTCCTTGTAGTGAGTTTTCCATATGAGTGTCTGTCTCATTTTTCCTGTTAATATTTATTTATGATAGGACACACACAACCTATTACTGGATGAACCAGGAAAAGATTAAATCCCTCACCCTCAGGAACTGCTCATGTTGTAGTCTTGAGAGAAAGGAAGTGCCCTATTAGAAGCTGCTGAGAAGTAGAGACAACATCTATGCCACCTAACCAGGAAGCCAAAAAAGCAAAAGGGGCTTCCACACAGGTGAGGTGAGAGATGTGGTCCTGTGAAGGAAGAACTCAAGCTCCCTTGTCTAGTCCAGTAGCCTCCTGAATCAAACCTAGACCAGGAAATAAGAAGAAACTGGAGAATTATCAGGCTTGCTTGTCCAGGAGAACTATACTAGTTCCCAGAGAGACTATGCATACAGTAAGAAGTATACCGTTGCATTTTCCCTTGGATGCTGAAGAATGCTGACCTGTGATTGGTTTGTTTTCCTCTGGATGAGATTGCAGGGCTGGATTTTTTTTCCCTTTTAGGCTTTGTTTAAAGGGGTGTGTGGCATGACACTCCATATCCTTTATGGAAATGTGCCAGATCCATATCATAAGCATGATAAAATATCATAAGCATGCAAAATGGGTCTTGTAGGGTATCATTGAAAAGGTTATAAGTTACTGAACGTGATTATCCAATTTGTATGCATGTATCATCTCTATGTCTAAAGTTAGGAATATGGACTATGACAATTGCAACTGGGTGTGTATTTGGGAGACACCCACCAGACAACAGGCCAACAGCCTTGATGGGTCATTAGAAAGAAACAACAAGACTGTGAAGATACTAATCTCTCTCCTTCCTGAGAGGCGTCCTGGGACATAGCTGTGATGCTACTAGGTCAGGTGGTCCTGTCACCTGGTACTAAACACTATCTTGGACTTCTAGTTATTTTCCACTAACAGGAGGGGGAAGTCAAGTTTAGGAAACAAAAGATTCCCGCCTTATGTAAATCATATTTAAGGCTGGGGAGAAAGACTAACAGGATTCTCCTCCATTGCCTACCCAAGAAGAAAGACTGCTGAAAATACCTGAAGAGACAAAGGAACTAGCCTGAGGTGAAAGGCAGGGAAGAGTCCAGACTGAGACAGGGGTCCAGTCTGTAAGAAGAAATAACTGGAACTCTAAGTTACAGAAACTCTTCAAGTTGCCTAAAAGAACATTTAGGGTGAGAAATTACTTCCTGAAACCAGTCTTTTTAAGATCTTAAGCTTAGTATGCATGTTTTGATTTATTTGCTTAGTAATCTGCTTTGTTCTGTTTGCTATCCCTTATATTCACTTAAAATCTGCCTTTTATAGTTAATAAACTTGTTTTTGTTTATTATTAAATCCAGTTTGTGCAATTTCTAACGGGGGGGGGGTGTTGCAAGAAGCTGTGCATATCTCTCTTCACATTGAGAGAGAGGGTGAATTCTTATGAACTTGCGCTGTGAAAATCGTTCGGTATAGCGCAAGACAATATACCTTTGGGTCTGCACTCCAAGGGAGACCTGAGTGCTGGGGCAAGTCCCTTAAGCTGAGTCTTCCTAGAGCAGGGGGTGGGGGGGGGGAGGTGTGTAGAGGCTTAAGAGCCTGGCTCAACAAGACAGGGTAAAGGGGGCCCAGGCTGGCGGAACAGGCGGGCTCAGTGGTATCCCAGTACATCAGGTGGCACCTTAAAGGGAGGACAACCCATCACAGGGCGGTGACCCCAAACCTGGTGTGAGCAGTAGTCTCATTACACTATTATACTCGAAATTAGACAAGTGTAAAGGGCCTTTAGAATCTCCTTCCGTCAACTGCACTTTAGTTGTGTGTGTACATATATTTCACACACACAAACAAAAGTCATTACAAAAAACAATTCTGTTACACTTAAGTGCTCAAGAGAGGTTATAAAGAAGATAAATACGCTGTGTTCTAGGCATATGTGTTGAGTGACTTCAGATTTTATTTCCTGATGCTGCTTCATATAGTAAATCCATTTGTCAAAGTTTGTATTTTTACATACACAGCACTGCATCTGTTTCTTTGAACAGCATATAAGATTGTTTAATTAAAGCCTAGGGTCTGACCTATATAATTTTCTTGATTTCTGTTTGATTTCTCAGAATTAAAATTCCATGGTTCTTAGAAATTCAGGAATATTTGGAAGTGACATGCTGTAATCCCAGCACCATGTTTTAATCACTAAGCAAAGAAAAGCTCTTTTTTGTACCTTCATGGGACAATGCGTCATTGGCAATGTACCGGAGCTAATAAATCCCCAGGACCTGTTCTCTCTTGAAAGGGGGTAGCTAAATCTAACTCAAATACAGCTCAATTAAATGCCTATGTTTGTATTAAAATAGTTCATAATTTTGAAAACTGAATTATGCTTTCATTTGGAATTTGCTCTTTTTAGCTGAAAAATGTTTTGCTTCCACAGCAACCTAACAATCTCGAAGAAGGGTTGGGCAGCTGTTGCAAAAATAGTTTCCACTAATATTTAAATGATTGAACAATTTCACTTTAACTGCGGTCATATCTTTTGTGTTCTCTGTCAAACCTAACCCAGGAGTTTGCTGGTAGTGATATTTAGAGACAGCTAGATAGATACTTGGCTCCACTCTGACTTCAGTCACTCTTGTTGCATCTTACAGTAAATGTACTTAGACATCACCAGAATTAGCTGAAAGTTTTCCTGTCCCAAAAAAGGGCCACATTTTCAGAAAGGGGCACTCAAAGTGTGTGCCTGCAGTTACCCAGGTAAATAGGGTATTTGCACGTCAGTTGCTAATTAGGCCCCTAAATGACCATTTGTGCATACATATATGCAGTTTGAGTGTGCAGTTATGGTTGCAGTATTCACTCTGTGCATAAACACCACACCCATTGTTACACGTGGTCTGTAATGAAAGTCTATTTGTATGTGCGCTTTGAGTCTGTCTCTTCTAGTTGACTCTTCTATTTCTTGTGTGCTTCTCTATGGCACCAAGTGTATGGGCAGTTCCTTCTGTGAACCCATGAGCTATGCAGGAGAGTCACACCTCCTTTGTGATTAATGTACCACAAGGAATGTGTTTCTGGTATTTAAACCAGGACCTGTGTCAGCAGAGAAACTGATAACCGCACCATGGACCAGTGACCTTTTCCTAAAATTTAGCCCATAATGTATATGGTGGGTCAATAATACAGCCATTGCTGTGGTATTAACAGCTGTGCCTTTAAGGGCTTGTGTGGTTTATCCATCCCATCACACTGGAGAAGTAAGAGTGCTGGAACAACTCTGGGCACAGAAAGCCCTGCTCCCACAGGCCTGCTGGATATCTCCAGTTGGAGGAGGGACTAAGAGTATCTTCAACACAGCAGGTGAAGAGAGACAGACCTGCACTTGCTGCATCAGGGGAACTACATCAGGAAGGCATTTCCCAACAGGAGGTCTGCTGGATGGATCAGAGACTCCCTACCCTCTTGAGAGCCAAGTAGCAAGACCTGTACCCCATAACTGCCAGGCAGGGCTGCCACCACAGACTCCTACCACTAGGTTGGGAGGCCAGTCCTGCTCACAGGGCTGAGCTCCCAGATACAAAGTTTGGGCAGAGCACCATGAATCGCTTGTTGTTATGCACAGCCACTCGCAAGTATCTTAAGCACTGAGTAATCACTGAACATCATAGCTGCCACAGTAAAAACGTTGGTTTCGAGCAAAATACCCAAATGGATTGTCTGTAAATCTCTGGGGTAGCCATGTTAGTCTGTATCTACAAAAACAACAAGGAGTTTGGTGGCACCTTAAAGACTAACAGATTTATTTGGGTCTGAGGAGAGAGTCCAAATAGCCAGATAATCCTGCTGTGCCATCATGTGCCAGCAATGCCCCTCTGCCATGTACATTGGCCAAACCAGACAGTCCCTCCGCAAAAGAATAAATGGACACAAATCTGACATCAGGAATGGTAACATACAAAAGCCAGTAAGTGAACACTTCAATCTCCCTGGTCATTCTATTACAGATTTAAAAGTCACTATTATTGAACAAAAAAAACTTCAGAAACAGACTTCAAAGAGAAACAGCAGAACTAAAATTCATTTGCAAATTTACCACCATTAATCTGGGCTTGAATAGGGACTGGGAGTGGCTGGCTCATTACAGAAGCAGCTTTTCCTCTCCTGGAATTGACACCTCCTCATCTATTATTGGGAGTGGACTACATCCACCGTGATTGAATTGGCCCTGTCAACAGGTTCTCCACTTGCGAAGAAACTCCCCTCTCTCCATGTGTCAGTATATAATGCCTGCATCTGTAACTTTCACTCTATGCATCTGAAGAAGTGAGGTTTTTACCCACGAAAGCTTATGCCCAAATAAATCTGTTAGTCTTTAAGGTGCCACCAGACTCCTTGTTGTTTCTGTAAATCTCTGCAGCCAGAGACTGATAGTGGCCAACACCACTGCCAATTATCTCCTATTTGGTTTTTCAGCCTATCCTCTTGACTCAGACTGGGTAGGGCATGTCGGTTCAAAAGCAATTTACCCATCAACACCGTTCCTTAGAGAATCAGAGGTTCTCCGGTCCTTGGGAAAGTCTGCATGAAATCATTCATACAATATGAAACTTAACAAAAACCAGAACAAATGGAATTAAAACAGAAATGGCTTGCTTAGCATATCTAGATTTTCACTTTTAATTAGCTGAACTAGATAAGGCAATCTCATCTTAGTTTGGGGCTGGGGGGGGGCAGAGAACTACTCTTTCATAGATGAAAAGCAAGTCCCTACTCTGATATTCTCCTATCAGAGTCAGCCCAATGCTGCTGTGTCCAAAGAGAAATAAGTATCTCTTTCCCTGTCCAGGACTGCCACCTCCTCCCTCCAAGCCAGTCATGCACATGCATGGGCTGACTGCTTTCTCCAAGAGATAGTCTGTTCATGATGCAAAGACCCTTAAACAGTGACCAGAAGCTGTCCTCCGAGTTAAACATGTGCTTCAGCACCCTTCCTGAATAGGGATTTTTTTTTCCCCTGAATCAAGGTCTATATCAGTACATTCACCATACTCTTAACTTTGAGTTAAGAAAATAGGGATATAAAGATATTTGTATAGAAATCTGAAAAATATTTGAAGATAGCTGATCCCATTTAGCACAGTGAAAGAGAGATTCTTATTCACACAATAACTTAAAAAAAAAAAAAAAAGAAGTAAGGTTGCCAAAACTAGGTGAATCTAGACAGCCTTACATAAGACACTCATTTCTTTTAAGTTCCATGTACTATGTTCTTTCAAGTTGTGAAGTTTGTCAGTTATTAAAAATAAAAAAAAACACTATCAAAAGGTGACCTCAAAGAAATTCTTGTCATAGAATCATTAGCATTATCTGTGTTCCCGAGAGGGAGGGGAAAAAAAGTTATTCCACTTGCAGCCAGTAGCATACGCTAGGGCGTATTTTATTGAGAAAGGAACTAGTTAGAGAAAGGTAATGTGGAGAAGCTCCCTCTAGACATCTTTCTCTCCCCCTCTCATTTGAAATTCATGAAGATGAAGTGCTGCTTTTGTTTCCCATCTTGGAGATGAGCCCTAATACTCTAGCCAAAAGCAAGCTAACACAGCATAATTGTTTTTCATCTAAATTGCATGTCCAACCTGCTTAGTTTTCAAAGAACATTGGTGATACTGCTTTGATACCCAACTACTGAATGACAAAGTACAGGGCACACAGGCAGATGGGCATGATGAGAATTTTTAATCACCATTTTCCAGTCAGCCTTTCGTATAGTGGGAGAAAAGGGAAATGAAGGAGAGAAAAAAAAAAAGATTCATACAGACAAGATTTTTGTTTTTATTAAGGACTTGCACACGGTTTGAAACGAAGCTCTCCTGGGGTGTTTTTAAATCTATTCTATTCCATAGAATTAAAAGGGCTTGAAAAGTTTACAAAATGAAAGAATGGCCATAAAGCACAAAGGAAGTTCTCTCTTCTACAAAGACAAAGGCTTTTGAGGGGAAAAAAGTGGTTTCAGGTGCACATCTTCATATAAGACAAGTAAATAGTTGAAAATATACATTGATTTGAATTTTATGATTTTTAAACTCCCTCAAGTACACCTCTACCCTGATATAATATGACCCGATATAACACGAATTTGGATATAACGCGGTAAATCAGCACTCCGGGAGGGCGGGGCTGTGCACTCCGGCGGATCAAAACAAGTTCGATTTAACGCGGTTTCACCTATAACGCGGTAAGATTTTTTGGCTCCCGAGGACAGCGTTATATCGGGGTAGAGGTGTATATACATGTACTTCAACTATATTTAATATGCACTAGTCTCCTTTTGTCTGAGACATTTAGTTTAATCTTACATGCACAATGTTGCACAAGATAATTGTGAGGAGGCCCAGGTAGAAGTGAATAAAAATAATCACCTAAGACAGTTATATCAAAATCCATCCTCACTGGCAGACATACACTGCAGGAAAAGCATGTGGCTTCTATTATTGATCTCAGTGCTTCCTTGCGTAATCTGGAGCTAGGACAAAAGGCTTGATTCTGTCTATGATATTTGTTCCACTTAATTTAATTCTTCTTTCCAAGTTTAAACTATTGTTTTCTAATTACATTCCTAAACTCTACAAAAGGGGATTGGGGATGGGAAATGTGTTCCTTTACTTGCCGTGCATGTAAAGCATGTGGATGTAGAGGCTGCATTATCCCCGCTGCTTTCTGTAATCTTATCTCTCTGTTATTGAGCACTGGAAGCTTCTGATCCCACAGCAGGCAGGGTATCCTACAGTGTTTCCATAATACATAGCAGAAAAGATGGGGGAGGGAAGGGAACAACAACTCCTCCCTACAGAGAACTCAGGTCCGCACGTCCCTTCTTTCAAAATGAAATAAAGTGGAGATTTAATTTTCCTTGTGCTTTCTACAGCAAATATGGATGCCTGTTAGTTTAAACAAATGCAGGAACCTTGCTATAGTCAGGTTATTATTAATTACACACTATATTATTCTCTAAAACTGTTCAAAACAAGTTGTTCAGAAACCTCCCTCCACTTCCACTCTGATCTGTATATTGCATATGTAGCTAGCTAAGAATAAAATGGAAATAGTTCTGGAAAAAGCATGCTTCATTTAAAAAAAATTATATATATATATAGATATAGATATATAGATATAGATATACACATACACACATATACATACATATGAGAAGTGAATCTACCAGGGAACAACTCAGGAAATGAGCCAGGATTAATGTGCTCAAAGCCAGGTTTCTTGTTTATTTGTTATGTGAACCCTGGCAAGTCACAACCTCTCTTTGCCTCAGTTTATACATCTGTAAACTAGGTAGGATAGTTAGCTAGTTATGATCCTTCCCAGGGATGTTGTGAACATGAACATTTTAAAGTACGATCTCAAAACACTTTAAAGTGCTTTCCATCCAACAACAGTTAGTAATGTTTCAGCAGGTATTGGCTCCCATAAGACTTGATCTTGCAAGGTGCTGAAGAATCTATGAACGAGCAAAGTGCTTAAGCGTCTGCTTAACTGACTTCAGTGGTACTATTTGTACTTTTAAAGATAAGAACATTCTTTGCTAGATCAGAGCCAAGGTGCTCAGCACTAGGGCTAGCCAGAAAAACAAGAATTTTACCTCACAAAAGTTAGAGGTTACAACATTTTGTTCTCAGTCTGCATTGGAACCAAAACTAGACCTTGAAGTGATTCATGGGAGGCAGGGGGAAGAGACACAAAAGGGACTGGACAGTGGTCAGGGTACTCACCTGGGAAGTGGGTGATCCAGGTTCAACGTTTTGCTCTGAGTCAGGCTGAAGAGGGACTTGAACCTGGGTCTACCGCATCCCACAGGACTGCTCTAATCAGTAGGATGTTGGATATGCTCACGTGGGCTCTGTTTTGTATCCATCCTTGTTCTGAGGAACCCATCTGATGAAAATTTTATCACAATAAATATTTCCATGAAGTTTTGGTTTTCACAAATTGATATTTTCTGGTGAAGTTAGCTCTACCCAGCACCTTTCAAGGTCTAGCTCATAACGAAGCACAGTAAATTGCCAGGGCTCGTGAGTATTGCAAAGACTTCACTGTTGCTTGTGTGCAACGCTTTTTTCTGTTGCACAAAGGTTTACAGAATACTTTGAAACAAACCAAAGACTTGATTGTTTAGTCTTTCTTTAAAAAAAAAAAAAAAAAAAAAAAAAAAAAAAAGGAAGAAAGAAAAGGGTTGCTAAGAATCAACCCTTAAAGAGTTTGAGGCACTAATGTCACTCTGATCTACTTCTGAAGCATTGTGTGTGCATAGATGATGTTCCGGAGCACTCCCAGTACTATTAGAGGCAACGCAGATCGTGCATTTACTGAAAACCGTCTGGTTCCACAGTGAGTGGACAGAAGGACAAAAGCAAGTCAACTACTGCTTTTGCCTGAGCATGGTGAGATTGTTATTGATCTTATTGACTGGGTCACTGAAGAGCTGCTGTACATTAAGTAGGGAAGAAAGACTGAAAATTACATTAATTCAAATTGCTAAATCAATATTTAACAGAACTGTTAGTGGTACTTGACCTCAGAAGCACCTTTAATAAAACAAAGGTGAAGTAGAGCAGCCTGAGGCATATGCAACACAATAATGTGAATTAATGTGGAAAAGATACATTTCAAGGGCCTATCCCTATACTAATGTAGACAGTTTCTGTGGGTACTTGGTGTCAAGTAGCAAGGGGAAGTTTTTGGCTACTATATCTTATCAGACATGAAGAAGGAATAACCTTAGAATTTTTTTCCACCTTGATTATCAGTGTATCCATTTAGGGTTGGTACATCATGTAGCCTACTAATACAGGCTGAAGAGCAAGAAAAGTCAGTCTAACACTACTATCTACTGCATTTTTTTCTGATGCATTGGTAAGCTCCAGACAATAAAACTTGGAAAGAAGGGTGAAACATACTCTCAGTGGAAATAAATGGGAACAAGAAGATGGGTTGGAGAGGGAAAAAAAAGAAGACACACACTTTCACCCACCTTATCATTCAGACTATTTTTAACCCTTGCACATGCACATACCTCAACAGTTATACCTGTTGCATTTTCATCTCAATATCAAGAGCTACTTTGGTATGTGATAGGTTGACTGCTCCTGAATCTAGGCGTGCCTAGAACCTGGATTCCAGGATGTACCTATGCTTCTACTGGCCTGAAAAGAATCCTGAGACAGAATCGACTCTGAAATTGTAGGTAGGCCCTCAGCTTATGGCACACAACATAAATGATCAAGAAAAACATGGTCACAACTGAAAAGACAAAAGATGAATTCATGCCAAAATATCTGAAGACAAGTGATTAGCACAAGCAAATATAAACAAAACAAAAAAATCACAAATAGGCTATCTTAATAAAGTGATCAGAAGTTAAGGCACTGAACTGAAACTCTGGGTACAGTTCCTACACAAGTGTCTTCTGTGACTCTAGGCAAATTACATGCTTAATGTCTGTTCCTCAATTCCCCCACCTGTGAAATGGGGATAATACCATCCCCCTGCCTCAGTGTTTGTTTTTAGAGGGTTGTTATGGAATACACCCTATGTTCATGCCCTACATGCAATTGTAGTAATCTTTGTACTTGTGAGGTATCATTTGAAAACTCAATTTGCTTGGTCAGTATTTTCCTGATGAAATGTGTGACAACACTGTAGGTGATGTGTTAATAACATAATAAAGGAATTTTATAACATCTTCCAAATCCCAAAGCCCTGCCCAAGTAAAAGTCAGCAAACAGGACTGACCTAAACAAAGGAATGTGTGGTTGCCTTAATTTGAATTTAAGCAGTAAACAGAATCATCAAGTAGGGAGGGGAAACAAAGGAAGTTTCAAACAAGTGGGGAAAAAACAGCCGGGAATATCCTTCCGCATAGACTCTGCCTCCTGGGTCTCAGCTGGAAATGTTTTTCAAGAGGAGGGCTGAAATTAATAAAAAAGGAGGGACAAACACCAACGTGTTTGAACTGACTAGGCAAGGTCCTTTGCTAAAGTGTGTGTGTTCATGCAAGTGTGCACACACACACACACACACACACGTTTCTCTCCCTACCCACCTCATTCTCTGCACCTGCAAAGACGAAAGGAAACAGCTATTGGACTCTGGAGGAGAGGTTCTGACTTTAAAGTTTGATCATTTGTTTGTTGGACCATGCAATGAGAAAGATGCTTTGCAATGAAGATAGTTTCTTAAATAGGTACTAGTAAGCATTTTATCTTTATTTTTCTTGTAACCATTTCTGACTTTTATGCCTCATTACTTGTACTCACTTAAAATTGGGGAGAGGGATAGCTCAGTGGTTTGAGCATTAGCCTGCTAAATCCAGGGTTGTGAGTTCAATCCTTCAGGAGGCCATTTAGGGATCTGAGGCAAAAGTCTGTCAGGGGATTGGTCCTGCTTTGAGCAGGGGTTAAGACTAGATGACCTTCCAACCCTGATATTTAAAAAAAAAAAAAACATCTCTGTAGTTAATGAATTTGTTTTGCTGTTTTATCTAATCCAGTAGATTTAAGATGAAGTACGTGGATAAACATTTAAGGTAATAAAATGGCTTAAAGAAATCACCTTGATCGACTGGTCTTTCAGCCCTCATATAGATTGCACCAATCACAACACATCTTCTATTCTTCTCTTATAGTGGTCTTGTTTCTCCATGTGCAGCCATGCCTTTTTATGATAAAAATATTCCTATTTCTTTGGAGGTTGGCTTTAAATATATATAACACTGTATTTTTACTATCTAGGAGAGGGCTGGGAAGTATAGGACATATTTCTGGGGAAAGTTTGTTGGGTCACATGCAGTATAACCAAGGCTCATGAGAGTCCAGGTATAGCTGGCAGGCTGCAGTTACACACAGACACTCAGGGTGTGGCTTGCAGGCTGTTTGTGAACAGTCCCGGTGGGAGGTACTTCAGTAGGGCATTTTAAGGCACTCAAGGTTGCAGGGTAGGCGTGACAGCCCCCCCAGTCTGGATTGTGCTCCAGTATGTCACAAAGATAAATTAATATATATCAAGACCTCAGATACTAGGAATGGAGGCCATAAAATATCCAAATAGATAAAAATACCATTAAATAGTTAGGACCACACATTTCAAGTTGACTAAAATATAGATTAGATTTTAAAATATTCCTAGCTGAAAAGTGTCAAGGCCTGAACAGCTTTGTGCAAGAGACATATTCAAAATATTTGTTATACAACATTGTGCTTTGGTGGGCCAGGGATTTCTTATCCACTCAAAACCTAGAATACCTTTGGGGTTCAGACCCACTCTCTTATATCCTGCAGGCTGATCCCCACAGAATACCTTGTGATATCATCTACTGCACTGATTTGAGAAAAATCTCCATCAATACCAAGAGTGAGAGGATATAGCAAAAGTGGGAGCTCTGAGTTCTTCAGGAAAGAAACATTCCTAGATAAGGCCAAAAGGGACCATTGTAATCATCTAGTCTGGCCTCATGTGTAACACAGGTAATAGGTCTTCCCTGCATTAATTCATGTTTGAACTAGAGTATCTTTTAGAAAAATTCAGTGATGGAGAAACCACCACAATTCTTCCATGGTTAATTACCCTCACCGTTAAAAATTTGTGCCATATTTTTCATCAAAAAATTTTCTTGTTTCATCTTCCAGCCATTGAATTTTATTAGATCTTTGCTGTTAGACCAAAGCATTCATATCAAATTTTTATTCCCCATCTTTTTTAAAAGATTATTAATTTTAATTAATAACTAACAAAGAGGTTGGGTCACTGATACAGAACATTCTAGATTTGCAAGCACACATCCTTACCTCTAGGGAACCTCCTTGTGTTTTATATAGCATTGCAGGGGACTTTGCTTCTCACTCTCCCTCCGGTGGCTGCTTCCTCAGCTACAGTGGTCATTCCCATTAGGTACCTTCTTCAGACTGCCTTACTAAGTCTGCTGTGGTTCAGCCCTCCAGCCAAGTCACACCAGTGTGATCCCCTGCCAGGATTTAGTTCCAAACAAAAGTCCCTTTACGCCTTTTGGGGCTTAAATTCAATTCTTCCTCCTTGTCAGGGTACTGCCTGCCCAGGTTTTTCCTGCTGGAAGTCTAAGTATCACTTACGCTTGATTTCCACCCCTCATGGGCTTATACTTCATTCTCTGGTCCTCACAGACCCCTAAATCAGGGCTTTTCACTTTAGAGCCCCACCACAGAAGTTAACCCTACTCCTGTAGCTCCACTTCCTAGCCACAGCCAGTCCCAGACCTTCCTCCAGGCCCATCCCAGAGAGAGGGAACTCTCCCTAACTCCTCTTTCTAGGTATCCCCTTTCCACAGGTGCACTCTGCTCCTTATGCAGCTTAACTCCTCCTCCTCTGGCTAGAAAGCAATCAGTTAAACACCTCACAGGTGCAGAGCAAAACTACTTAGGGTCTATCCCTCGCCTTAGAGGTGATGGGAATTAAGCCCATCACAGGATTACTGCGGGTACAAGTAAAACAATGTGTTTTAATATGACTAAATGTAAATGCATACATGTAGGAACAAAGAATGCAGGCCATACTTACAGGATGGGGGAGGAGTCTATCATGGGATGCAGTGACTCTGCATTTGGGGGTCATGGTGAATAATCAGTTGAACATGAGCTCCCGGTGTGAGGCTGTGGCCAAAGGTCTAATACAATACTTGAATGAATAAACAGAAAAATCTGGAGTAGCAGTAGAGAACTTAGATTGCCGCTGTATTTGGCAGTGGTGCAACCATTGCTGGAATATTGTGTCCAGTTCTGGTGTCCACATATCAAGAAGAAGGTTGATAAATTGGGAAGGTTTCTGAGAAGAGCCACAAGAATGATTAAAGGATAGAGAACATGCCTTACAATGATAGACTCAAAGAGCTCAATCTATGTAGGTTAAGGAATGACTTGATCATAGTCTGTAAGTACCAATATGGGGAACAAAAATTTGACAAAATCTAGTAAACAAAAGTATAATAAGATCCAATGGTTGGAAGCTGAAGCTTCACAAATTCAGACTGGAAATAAGGCACACTTTTAACAATAAACCACATCTTCAAGTACCTCTGCTGTTGTCTATTGGTCAAACAACTGGCTGATAGCACCCATTAATTCCTTCACTCATAATACCCCATCTCATCTCTGCTCATCTTCCCAATAAAGTTTAACATATTGACACCCTGAATGACTAGTCTCCCCGAGAAACAATAATGAGGATTGGGAAGGTGGGCATGCATGCACACAGCCCCTGGCATGCAGGGGAGAATATAGGATCCTGGTATGGGGTGGTAAGGAAAATGGAGAACCCCTGGCAGGGGGAGCAAACTGGGGGGAACACAGATCCCCCTAGCACAGAGAAAGATGGGAATGGAAGGTAGACAGAGCTCCAGGTGGCAGGAGGGAGAACGGGGGATCCTGGTATGGTGGAAGCAGAGAATTTAGGACCTAAGGCATGAGGAAGGAGGTGGAGAAGTTGCAGGGAGTCCCTGGAAATAGAGGAATAGGTGAGTGGCACACAGGGAGCTTGGGGAAGAGAAAGAATGGAAGAATACAAGGAGTCTCTGGTGCATGCAATGAGCTCAGCCTGTAGAAGCATCCTAATTTATTTACTGTCACACAACAAATCTATGGCAGAGCTAAGATTAGAACATATGCATTCCTAGCTTACAGTCACAGGCGCTGACTCTGTGGGTGCTCAGGGGCCGAGCACCCATGGAAAAAAATAGTGGGTGCTTAGCACCCACCAGCAGTCCCATGGATCAGCTCCTCCCCCCCCCAGCCCTCCCACCAGCGGACCTCACCAATCAGCTCCTCCCCCTCCCTTCCAGCACCTCCCACTTGCCACAATCAGCTGTTCACTGGGGGGATGGAGCGGGGGCAGGAAGAGGCAGGGCAGGGCTGGGGTCTTGGGTGGACTGAGGGTGGGACCTGGGACAGAGCGGGGCGGGTTGAGCACCCCCCGGGAACTCAGCACCTCTTCTTGAGGTCCTCAGCTCAGTCCACCAGATCATGCTAGAGCAGTTAGAAAAATGATGGCCCTGATTCTCCCTTATGTTAGGGTCCCTGCACCACCATGGAACAAAGCACCCCTGAAGCCCCTGTGGTCAGCTGTGGGAGGCTTAGGAGGATGGTGGCAGAAAGCTGGCATAACAGCTTCTTCTTCCAGCTGATGGTGAAGAGTGTGTGTCCAGAGCAAAGCAAGTGTCAGGGGCTTTCTTGGAGCCTGCTGATCTCAGGCGGCTGTATCAACTTCTTGGTGCTCTTGGAAAATGGCACAAGTTAGAGAAGGCTTAAGACTGCTCTAACTTACAGTGGGAGACTAGACCAGAGTCCAGCTAGTTCAGAAGCAAGAGAGCACAAAGATGGCTTAAAGCCACTTCTATTCATCTCCTGAGTTGAACTGTGCATTCCTCAGCTTTGAGCGGAAGATTAGGGCTACACCTAATATCTTCTGAGTCAGAAAAGCAGCCTATAAAGACACTGGTCCTCATTCTGCTCTCTGATAGAAATCAGAAGTAACTTTTCTAAAGTCAATGGTCTTGCACTGCTGTGAGAAGTGAATAAAGCTCATTATGTATTTTGACTATCAATTACCTTTAAAGAGCTAGTTCTACTTTGTTATACAATGCATCTTCCATTGACTTCAGTGGGAGCTATAGACATATAACAGAGCAGTTTGCCCCTGTAAACTTTATTTGCTGTCCAGGTTTTGAAAAATCTTGCAATAGAAACACATTCTTTTAAGCAGGTTAGTTCATTTCCTCAGTATTCCTAATGTGAATTTAGAAATGACTGTTTCACTAAATATTAGATTGAAAAACCTGACACAAGTTAATGAGGAGATTTCTTTCATACTGGCATGGCTGCTAAATCTTTGAAAGCTTCCACTCTGGCCTAATTATTTTATTTTAAAATGCCCACTAAGTCTTTTTTACTCATGATTTTTATCTGCATGATTTAGAAAAGTTTTACTGCTCCTTTGGAGATATGTTAAAAAATCAAGTAAATAATGGAAGCATCATGTTTTCATAATGCCTAGATCCAGGCAGCTCTTATCTCCTCTGAAATGAGATTTTAAATACTACAGTGCCCCGATACAGTTTATTGGGGCCATGAATGTTATCATAGAATATATTCTCTAGCAGCTTCCCATTTTCTCCTATAATGCATCTAACCCTGTTGTCAGTGGTTAGCTGCATGTGTTCTCTCTCTGTGTTGTTCCAGCTCTGGCCAGATATGTGGCACAGCAGACCTCGATCAAACAGTCCAGAAACACCACAGACTTGGTTTAGTGGCAAAGGTGCTTGGCCAAGTTTATTGGCGACAAAGCACAGTACTAGCACTCCATATATTCTACAGGAACACTAATACATATACATCCATGACAGTGGACCAGTTCAGTCAGACAAAGGGTTCAGGTGAGATATTCCAACATTTATAGACTGAGATAAACAATTGAGATAAACAACTTACGTATCTCCTTACATGTTTCATGACATGTTTGTTACCTCCCCTTGTATCTTCCTCCTGATGCCTCAGACAAAACAACACTATTCATAACTTCACTTGAGTGCAGAGAATTAGAATAGATGACCTCTCAAAGTCCCTTCCAGTCCTATTCTAAGATTCAGTCAAACCATCTTATTGTGTGCTAGGTCGGGGTGTACTTATGCTAACCTGCTGGAATGTGTTTACATATTCAGTGTGTTTTAACAATGCTAGCAGTACTGGTGCCGAGTTAACATACCAGACAGTGAACGTGGAGGCAAGCATCTGCTTTTAACAGGGCCTGACTTTGGCATAGCATAACTTTCGCTGACTTTGGTTCAGGCCTTGTACTAGGCCCCGTGCTCCAGACTCTCTCTTCCTACTACTCCAATGTGTTTAAAATAATAGGTTGGACTCTCATTCACACTGGTTTTACACTGGCATATCCCCAGTGACCCCAAAGTTACTCTTTGTTTGCATAGAACAATAAGGTGAATCAGACCTAAGGTGTTACATTTTCTGTGGCAATTCTCTTCAGGTATGATTTTTTCAATTTTTCACACTATCCAGCAGTTGTGTTCATGCTAGAAAGGAAGTGTTACTTTTTTCCCTTCTGTTTAAATGAAAGTTTTACAGAGGGAAATCAATTATTTGTTCCAACTGAAGGAATATTTTTAACAATATTGAGAAAATTGTTTACTTATTGGTCAAAAGGACTGTCAGAAGTTATTGGGTATCTCAAAAGTAATACAAGTAGCTTTCACATGGACAATGGACTTCCAAAACAGCCATGTTGCACTCTGAAACAGGTGATGCTGTCTTATGTTCCATGGAATAAATACTGCCTGAGCTGCAGTATTGTTTCTCACTCCAGCATTTGTAGTGACAAGGTTTTTCAAAGTTTCTCAATGGTAATTACAACTAACATTTCCAGCCAAATTAAAAATACCTAGATAAGTCACCTACTGGAATGCTGTCCTCATGATTATGAGTCCTGTGTTTGTCTTCTGTATAAATCACAGTGACTGCCTTTTAACTAAATGTAATGGTAGAAAGAAGTGGTGTCTAGTATGCAGCATGATTCAGTGCTCTTGTTGATAGTTTCTCTTTCATGGAATGCAAAACCTGAGCTAGTTTAACAAGAGCATGCTGCACTTGGAAATAAGTGTTACTTGAAGGGGAGCGAGTTATGTTCAGTTGTTGTTAACATACTGCACCAAGGGTTTGAGTTACATAAAATCTAATAACATTTCATATCTGCTCATGTATCTGTGCTAAATCAACATCACTTCAACACACAAAGATTAGCTTTCTTGTTCTTATTATAATGTACTCTTCTTTTGTCTGAAAACGTGCACATCGTCACAAATGCAATACTTCTAGGTACTCACAGGTCTGCTGATCTCCCCCTTCACCTTCCCATTTATTGTCCAACATACAATGGATGAGTTAAGCACTGAAATGCAATTTCCGGAAGAACCATGCTCCTTGGAAATGTTCTCTGGAAAATGTGAGGGCTGGACTAAGTGGCATGATATTTTAGCAAACAGATGAGGAGCATGCTAGAAAATGGTTTGTTCCTTTGAACAGAGTGATGAATAAGCTTAGGGCTGGATTTTCATGAATATTCAGAGGCACAGCCCTATCTTTGATTTTGCCAAAGTCTTTGTAAAAATGTATTGCCCATGTAGACAGACTAAACAGATAAGGCTAAGTGAGGGTAGGGTGGGGAAAACAAATTGACCTAACATGCAAAGCTAGATGATGTTATCTTAATCACCTCAGTGCAGAAAAAAGGGTATGGTTCTGCAGAAGAGTTGGTAGGCAGAGTTTGTATGGAAAGCATCTCTTAACCTGAAAACCATCAGGGCCAGTGTGTAAATTGTCCTTTTTTGGAGCTGGTTTTGGCCATTGTAAATGGCTAATGTTCCCCCATTCTGTTGAATAAACATGGGTAAGGATACATTCTTGCAAATTAAAGGTATTTATATCATACTCTTAATGCAGGAGATAAAATAGAATAATAGAATATCAGGGTTGGAAGGGACCTCAGGAGGTCATCTAGTCCAACCCCCTGCTCAAAGCAGGACCAATCCCCAACTAAATCATCCCAGCAAGGGCTTTGTCAAGCCTGACCTTAAAAACCTCTAAGGAAGGAGATTCCACCACCTCCCTAGGTAACCTATTCCAGTGCTTCACCATCCTCCAAGTGAAAAAGTTTTTCCTAATATCCAACCTAAACCTCCCCCATTGCAATTTGAAACCATTACTCCTTGTTCTGTCATCTGGTACCACTGAGAACAGTCTAGATCCATCCTCTATGGAACCCCCTTTCAGGTAGTTGAAAGCAGCTATCAAATCCCCCCTCATTCTTCTCTTCTGCAGACTAAACAATCCCAGTTCCCTCAGCCTCTCCTCAGAAGATAGGTCACTTCTGTTCCTCTAATACCACCTCCTCGAAAAAATAATGACTACTAAAGACAACTATGGGCCTTATTCTCCTCTCACATATATTGGTGTAAAACAGGAGTTGTCAAGGCTGTATCCCCACTTTGAACTTTAGGGTACAACTGTGGGGGCCTGCATGAAGACTTCTAAGCTTAACTACCAGCTTAGATCTGGTCCACTGCCACCATTCCCAAAGCTAATTCCCTTCCCTGGGAAGCCTTGAGAAACCTTTCACCAATTCCCTGGTGAATACAGATCCAAACCCCTTGGATCTTAAGACAAGGAGAAATTAACCATCCCCCTCCTTTCTCCCACCAACTCCTGGTGAATACAGATCCAACCCCCTTGGATCTAAAACAAGGAAAAATCAATCAGGTTCTTAAAAAGAAGGCTTTTAATTAAAGAAAAAGGTAAAAATCATCTCTGTAAAATCAGTATGGAAAATAACTTTACAGGGTAATCAAACTTAAAGAGCTCAGAGGACTCCCCTCTAGTCTTAGGTTCAAAGTACAGCAAACAAAGATAAACACTCTAGTAAAAGGTACATTTACAAGTTGAGAAAACAAAGGAAAACTAATACGCCTTGCCTGGCTATTTACTTACAAGTTTGAAATATGAGAGACTTGTTTAGAAAGATGGGGAGAACCTGGATTGATGTCTGGTCCCTCTTAGTCCCAAGAGCAAACAACCCCCTAAACAAAGAGCACAAACAAAAGCCTTTCCCCCCCCCCCTCAAGATTTGAAAGTATCTTGTCCTCTTATTGGTCCTTTGGGTCAGGTGTCAGCCAGGTTACCTGAGCTTCTTAACCCTTTACAGGTAAAAGGATTTTGGAGTCTCTGGCCAGGAGGGATTTTATAGTACTGTACAGATGAGGGCTGTTACACTTCCCTTTATAGTTATGACAGGAGTAACTCTGCTGAAGTCAATGAAAGTACACCAGTGTGAGAGGACAAGCAGGCCCAATACTACCACAGCCCTCTATAGTAATGTCCCAGATGGAGCTGACCTAATAATTGATTTAGCAAAATCCACCCCTACCCTCTCCGCCCCAAAAAATTGGTTTGTATTTTTGAAAACAAAACACAAACAAAAAAACAGAAAATGTCAGTCTTGCTGAACAAAACATTTTGAACATCATTTCAGAACTAAATGTTAAAGTGAGCCATTTAATTTGAGGAAAAAATCCTCATTTTTATGCAACTGAAGCTATTCCTTAAATTTGACCCACATTCACAAATAGCTTTGGTTACCCCACAATTGCATGTTTTTGGCCAATGTACTATTGGCCAAACAAATATTGCCCAGCTCTATCCCCAAACCACTGTTCATAAGACGTAGCATTTGAAACCACTACTACACACCATTGTAATGGGGTATCATGGAGGTATTTTATCTAATTTATTTATTTAAATTAAAGAAATGTTCAGACCCAGAATTAGGTTAGTGTTTTGCTATTCAGAGGTCAGCCACAATGGATGTACTGTTTCTTGAACATTGAGACTGGTGGGAAACATTAATGAATAATTCTGAAAACTAGAAACCAAATTTCAGAGTGCAGTGTGTGCATCCCTTTTGTATTCATTTGTTCACAAACGTTTGAGCAGTCAGCGTTTTGTTCAGAAAGTATCTATCAGAAATGAATTTCAGGCCATAGCTTTGTACCTTTCTGAGCTGTGGAGTGCCTGCCTTTGAAGCCCCTAAGCTGTCCAGAGCAGGGCACATTACAAAATACGTAAGTACTCTTATGGCAGTTTCATCTTGTAAGGTTCAGAGTTACTGAGTCCATCCATTTCTTGTAGTGAACATAGAACTATGGCTCTGATCCTGCAAACACTTAAACTTGTATCTAACTTTACTCACTTGAGTAGTCCCATGGACTTGGATTACTCACAGGAATAAAGTTACACATAAATTTAAATGTTTGCAAGATTAGATGCCTAAGTACCGTGTGAATTTGGAGTACAACATTCCCCCAACATTCACTTTGAACTTGACGTCAGCTTTTCAAAAAAGCTCAACAGCCAGTAGTTTCCAGTGATTTCACTGGGACCTTTGGTGCTGAGCCCTTTTGAAAATCTAGCCATTAAGGCATTTATGAAGAAGTATCATTTTCAAAAGTTCGTAACACAGTCAAAGCAAAACCAAACCAATTTTCACTGGAAGTCAAAAGCATTTCTAAATGAAGACTACTTTGCTGTCAAACTTCAACTCTCTATGCATTGCTCTTCTGGCATTAGAGGTCAAAGGAAACTGCAAGAATTCTTTGTCATAATGAAGACAGTATTTCTCACTCTGTATGCTCCCTAATAGAAGAACTGATTTTGCTTGAACATTTTCCCCCTCCTTTTGCTTCAAAGTCCATCTCAGAGAGGCAAATTTCAGCCTGAAAGCATTGAGTAGTTATGAGCATCTGAAAACATAGCCTCAGAATGGAAATGATGATGCAGCCTTATCTACAACAGTTGCTTCCACTCCCGTAAAACACACACACACACACACACACACACACACAGAAAACCAAGTACGGTAATTTTTGCAATTATTATCATTCACATGATAAGCTTTAAATTCCTACATATGTATCAGACAGTTCCATCTGTGTACATTCCAGCACATCTTATTGAAGCTTTTATTAAAACTAAATGAGTAAGAATCTCTTTCACAAAATGAAGATTGTACATTATTGTCACAAGCCACTGGGGCACAAAGTGACTTGCCTCACATCAGTGGCAGAGATAGAATGATGCTTGGCAGCTTGTCATGTCCATTTTTTTATAATCTTATGTCAACCTTTTAACGTGTGTGTTGTGTTTCTATACCTGTGTATAGCCACTAGGATATCTAACTCTCCAACTCTTATTTAATTTGGTGAATGATCTTCTATATTCTCTCCGCAATTCAGCTGATAAGGTATTTTTCACTTTTCCTTAAGCTGTTGCATTTCAATGGCATATTAAGCGATTCCTACATATCCATAGTATATCCGGTTGTTACATTTGTAAAGTATACTGAAATCCTTAGGGATGAAAGGTGAGATTTAAATGTAAGATCATCATCATTTAATGGAATCGCAATGAAAGCTGAACATTGAAATGTTTGTAAAGTTTTTGTTTTAGGATAAACATATCCAAATCTGTGGTCTACAGGCACGTAGGAAATTGCTGATACTTCTTGATTCTGGACAGAGTAGAAATATTGAGAGAATAACCACTGCTGCAGTATTTCAGCACTTCTGGATCTGGTTCTGGCCAAAAATCAGAAAGTGCTGAGGTATGTAACACAAAGGTAAAGGGGGGCGCGCTATATCCCAATCACAGATCCAAACTCCCTGTAGTGAGGCAGAGTGCCTTCCCTCCAAGCCTGACACCAAGAGACCATTACCCTCCCCCGGTGGGCAGAGCCAAACCAGCTCTTCCCTCCCCGCCCCCCGCACCAGAAGTACAGAGGCAGGATAGTCAGGATAAAAGACAGGGCCTTTAGGTCAGTTAGGCAGGAGCCAGGAAAGGAAGCAGATGTCTCCTGCCTGCTGCAGAACGCCAGAGCCGAAACTGTACTGTGTGGCACCCTGCTCCTGGAGGAGACTGACCATGGAGAGGAGTTGCCAAGACTGCCATCAGTTGTGTACCCTGAGGAGACAGAGGACCTTTGGACTATTGAGCCCTACACTCGAACTGTGGTAGGAAGTAACCCAGGGAAAACAGACATTAGTCCGGTTGTGCTGCCAGAAAGCGTATCAGTGTGTTTTGGTGGAATCGCCACTGAATTTAAACCTCTATATTGCCACTGATGGTGTTTACATTTTATGTCCTAGTACTTTCTCTATGTACTTTTTTTTCCCATGCACACCAGAGTTTGTAGGATAATTTATAATCTAAATATTAATACATGCAAACAATCTGTCAAGAGGATATAGGCTCCCTTCAAACGTGATCAAAGGGTTCTCTGGCATTTTCCTTCTTGACAAAAGTTATTTTTCAGCCTAAAAAAAATAAAAAAACAGGAGACACCCCAAAATCTTTAAACCATATCATTTCTTTGCTTGGAATCTGATTGAAACAGAATGGTTTCCAATTTGGAAGAACATAACAACAGTTGAAGCCTGCGGCTTGACTTCCTAAGCAATTCCACCAGTGATATTTTAAATGTTTCTGGAAGAAGAAGAAAAGTGATATTTCAGCTTGCTAGCAGTATTAAACTCATACAATTTAGCAACACAACTTCTGGTGACAAAAACATGTCAGCTTTCAACATAGCTACTCCAGAAAATCATATTGTACTTTTGGTAGTTCTCTATTCCAGCTATACAAGGACAATGAATCTAAGGGGATGCGAAGGGAATATTAACAGCATGTTGAGCCTTAAGAACTATCTGGTGAGTGAAAGGAAGATTCTTGAGTATTAGACACCTACAAAAGGATTTTAGAGGAAAGAGGACAAGAGAGATCTGTCTCACTCAGTGAACACTCAACAAGATACTTATTATTCTTCATTATTATGGAGGCACTGGTCAAAACTCCTGTTGTTAAAGTTGAGTTCCATTTTGCACTTAAAGCACGGTTTCAACTTCTCTATTTTGTACAAAAAGATAGTGTATCCTCTCCAAAATTACAGCATTCACTCTTTGGGTACAAAATAAAAGTCTTCTTATTAAGTCTTATGAGTTAAAGTTCAAAACTGGATCCTTTAACAAATTTAGCATTTGTGTCAATCTTTTCTTTGTCCAGAATGAACAATAGAACAAGATTGATGCTTCAGTGTTTCCACATAGTTAAATTTAAATGAAATCCTGCACATAGAACCTTATTTCTTCAAATATAGCCTAATTAAAGTAAGTTATTAATAATTATCACCTACAATTGTATAGACTACAGCCAAGCATACAGCAACTCTGATATTACTTAAGTGGAGCCACTGGGACATGAGACGTTTCTCTACCACCAATTTGAATGCAATAGGTTTATTGGTTAAAAAGACTCAGTGGTATGAGGAGAGTTGGATACATGTTAAGAGTTCTCAGTGGTAGATTATAGACCCAACTGTCACTGGTCTCTAAAATAATGCCACAAGGAGGAAAACAATATGGGGGGGGGGGAAATCTAATACATAAGAATGGCCATCCTGGATCAGACCGAGGTCCATCTAGCCCAGTATCCTGTCTTCTGACAGTGGCCAACTACCCAGTTGTCCCAGAGGGAATGAACAGAACAGGTAATCAAGTGATCCATCCCTAGTCGCCCGTTCTCAGCTTCCAGGAAACACAGGCTAGGGACACCATCCCTGCCCATCCTGGCTAATAGCCGTTGATGGACCTATCCTCCATGAACTTATATAGGTTTTTTTTTTAACCCTGTTATAGTCTTGCCTTCACAACATCCTCTGGCAAAGCGTTCCACAGGTTGACTATGCGTTGTGTGAAGAAATACTTCCTTTTGTTTGTTTTACACCTGCTGCCTAGCAGTTTCATTTGGTGACCCCTAGTTCTTGTGTTATGAGGAATAAATAACACTTCATTATTTAAATTTCTCCACACTCATCATGATTTTATATCCCCCCTTAGTCGTCTCTTTTCTAAGCTGAAAGTCCCAGTCTTTTTAATCTGTCCTCATATGGAAGCTGTTCCATACTTCTAATCATTTTTGATGTCCTTTTCTGAACCTTTTCCAATTTCAATGCATCTTTTTTGAGATGGGGCAACCACGTCTGCACGCAGTATTCAAGATGTGGGTGTACCATGGATTTATATAGAGGTAATATGTTATTTTCTGTCTTATTATCTATCCCTTTCTTAATGATTCCCAACATTCTGTTCGCTTTTTTGACTGCCACTGCACATTGAGTGGATGTTTTCAGAGAACTATCCACAGTGACTCCAAGATCTCTTTTTTGTGATAACAGCTAATTTCGACCCCATCAGTTTATATGTATAGTTGGGATTATGTTTTCCAATGTGCATTACTTTGCATTTATGAACATTGAATTTCATCTGCCATTTTGTTGCCTAGTTACCCAGTTTTGTGAAATCCCTTTGTAACTCTTCACAGTCAGCTTTGGCCTTAGCTATTTTGAGTAGTTTTGTATCATCTGAAAATTTTGCCACCTCAGTGTTTACCCCTTTTCCCATATCATTTATTAATATGTTGACTAGTACTGGTCCCAGTAGAGACCCCTCGGGAACACCACTATTTACCTCTCTCAATTCTGAAAATTGACCATTAATTCCCTCCCTTTGTTTCCTATCTTTTAACCAGTTACCGATCCATAAGAGGACCTTCCCTCTTATCCCATGACAGTTTACTTTGCTTAAGAGCCTTTGGTGAGGCTTACTTACTTTGTCAAAGACTTTCTGAAAATCTAAGTACATTATATCCACTGGATCCCCCTTGTCCACATACCTGTTGACTCCCTCAAAGAATTCTAGTAGTTTGGTGAGGCATGATTTTCCTTTACAAAAAAAACGTTGCCTCTTCCTCAACAAATTATATTATTCTATGTATCTGACAAGTCTGTTCTTTACTATAGTTTCAACCAGTTTGCCTGGTATTGAAGTCAGGCTTACTGGCCTGTAATTGCCAGGGTCTCCTCTGGAGCCCTTTTTAAAAATTGGCGTCACATTAGCTATCCTCCAGTCACTTGATACAGAAGTTGATTTAAATGATAGGTTACAAAGCACAGTTAGTAGTTCTGCAATTTCACATCTCAGTTCCTTCAGAACTCTTGAATGATTACCATCTGGTCCTGGTGATTTATTACTGATTCATCAATTTGTTCCAAAACCTCCTCTAATGACTTCTCAATCTGGGACAGTTCCTCAGATTTGTAACCTAAGAAGAATGGCTCAGGTTTAGGAATCTCCCTCACATCCTCAGCCGTGAAGACCAATGCAAAGAATTCATTTAGTTTCTCTGCAATGGCCTTAATGTCCTTGAGTGTTCCTTTAGCATCTCGATTGTCCAGTGGCCTCACTGGTCATTTAGCAGGCTTCCTGCTTCTGATGTACTTTTAAAAAAAAATTGCTATTACTTTTTGAATCTTTGGCTAGCTGTTCTTCAAATTCTTTTTTGGCCTTCCTAATTATATTTTTACACTTCGCTTGCCAGATTTTATGCTCCTTTCTATTTTCCTCACTAGGATTTAACTTCCACTTTTTAAAGGATGCCTTTTTGTCTCTCACTGCTTCTTTTACTTTGCTAGTTAGCCACGGTGGCACTTTTTTGGTTCTTTTACTATGTTTTTTTTAATTTGGGGGATACATTTAAGTTGACATTCTATTATGGTGTCTTTAAAAGGTTTCCATGCAGGTTGCAGGGATTTCACTTTTGGCACTGTACCTTTTAATTTCTCTTTAACTAACTTCTTCATTTTTGTGTAGTCTCCCTTTCTGAAATTAAATGCTACAGTGTTAGGGGTAGTGTTTTCCCCACTACAGGGACGTTAAATTATATTATGGTCACTATTATCAAGCGGTCCAGCTATATTCACCTCTTGGACCAGATCCCATACTCCACTTAGGACTATATCAAGAATTGCCTCTCCTCTGGTGGGTTCCAAAACCAGCTGCTCCAAGAATCAGTCATTTAAGGTGTCAAGAAACTTTATCTCTGCATCCCACCCTGAGGTGACATGTACCCAGTCAATATGGGAATAGTTGAAATCCCCCATTATTAATTATTATTGAGTTTTTTATTTTTGTAGCCTCTCTAATCTCCCTGCGCATTTTGCACACGTTGTGAACAGGACAATCTGCTTCTTCGAGCCAGAGATGGAGATAACTGGAACTTACAAAAGCTCTCAAAGAAAGATTAAGGATTTGGTAAGGGGAAGTGTATTTTTAGGGTCTTTATTATTTTAAACATTTGCTTTTCTTGCTGTGGGTGAAGAAATAAATAATGGTTTGCTCTAAATCATTTTAATCAGCTGCTGTCACAGGCTCTTGTAGGAAAAGGCTTACAGATGCCAAACTTAGTTGGACTTTTTTGAGATAATATGGCTGGGAAGAAGGAAACCTGTGCCCATGGTCAGACTGTGTTATTCCACCTGGAGAGAGATGCAGGAAGTCAAATCTCTCAATGGAGGCGTGCACTTGATAAAAAGGGCTCTAAGATGCGGCTCACCCTGTAACCATGACATTAACCATGTCACATAAGAGTGATGATCAGGTCTGCTCTTCCATTATGAAGCTCATGTATCACTGAGGGATGCCCCAGCCCACCCTGCCAACATCAGGAAATCTAACCAGAGAGTTTTGTAGCAAATATATCCCCTTTCCCAGACATCAGGAAATGCTATGTTGATTGGGTGTTCCACTATCAGGACAGATGCTCTTTTCACATCTCCTAATGCCACACACACACACAAAAAATCTAACCAGACCACTTCACTCCCTGTAACAATGCCATGATTTCAAGTAGGAGAACACAACATGCAGACGTCCTCCATCCTACAGCATTGTTCTGTATGAACTAGCAATTATAGTTTTCCTGATATTGCATCTTTAAATGTAAGTGAGCCTGCTTGTCTCCTAGCAAGGCTCTGAGCCAATCTAAGATTTTACAGCATACAACATATACTTCTCACAGTCATGGAGATTTTAGACTATTTCTTTCTTCATCTAAAATAAAAGTACTTGCTTTGCTTTTTGTGTAATAATCATTAGGGGAAAGACCACAAACTGATGTTGAGTTGGCAGGGTGAGCTCATAACACTGAGAGCTAAATTTATTTTGACGTGTACACTGAGTAAGTTTGCTATGGAAGAATATATAGAACACTACAATGCCTAGTGCCCATAGCCACACTTAAATCCCACTCGTGGAAATACAAATATACCCCAGTCAATAAGCAGAATTCAGACACATAGAACATAATACTATACACGCCATTTCTATAAATGAATGTTCCTAACATCCATGGTTGTGGAAAATTAAACCTACTGTGAAAATCCTTCTTTTTTAATCCATCCATCTAAAAGTCACTCTCCACTCAAGGAATCACTTGTGTAGTTCAATGTAGCTAACCCCAAGCATTCAAAAACCGTAAGTCAGGCTTAAAACAAAAACACCACCATGACATTGGGTTAAAATCATGAGTAAAAAAAAAAAAAAAACCCACACCACACAACCAACCCAGGGGCTCATGTGTGTTCTGGTTTCTGAACCTTCAGCGTCCACTTGGGTTATGTCTTCAAGCTTTTTTCCTCCCACAATCACTTTTTGTAAAATGAAAGTTGAAATTCTAACATACAAGTTCAGGAGCCAGGATTTAAGAAAAACATCAAATTTCACAAGACTTGTGTTATAATTGCAAGAGTTGGGAACGCAGGATTACTTGTAACATTGGGAGAGCAAGACACAAGCGGGGCACACTTGTTCACTGATGTATTGGGTTATCTAATCTAATTCCCTGCCACTGCAAATGCATGTAGTAATGCAGGTGAAAGGGAGGTGATAGGGCTCCAATAAAAGGTGGCTTTAGTTCTCTGAAGTTCAGCTTATTTTTAACTGCTAGATTTTTTAAGTCTCGTGATTTCTCATCATCTTCATCATATCTAAATTGCCTATTGGTCCTTATTAATTTCATTAAGAATCTTGAAAAAGACCTTTATCTTCAGCATAAATCAGAATGAATAAATCCAGATTCAAGGGGAAATGACCTCTGGCTAGACACAGTGTTCTCCAACCCTTTTACTTCCTAATGGAATAAAGCTCCACAGTTAGCTACATCTTTATTAAGCTACATTTGAATAAGAGTGAATCTAATGGTTTTAAAAAAAAAAAAATCAAGTCACTCTCACTGCACAGCTCTTTTCATAGGAGAGATGACCTTTTATCTCAGGAAGAACAGCAAAATTGAGAGAGAGATTACAGATTGAGAAAACATGCACAACACAAACAATAGTGGATTAAAAATATTAGTGACAGACCGTTCAGTTTTAAAGAAAATGTATTATGCAGTTATTTCCTATAAATGACCACAAAAATCTACAGAGGGGCTAGATAATTACAACCTTTGGGCCCTGCCAGAATGCAGAACTGGTATCTAAAACATTAGCCACAAATAAAGGACAGAGTAATTTGTTATGCACAGATTTAGAAGCAATTCAAAAAACATCAAATAAGTACCCTGCATACTACAGGTAATGAGTATACCTTATTCTGTATCCTTACTTCATTTTTCATCTCCTTCAAGTATTTTCATGTGTCTGGTTATAAAACACCACACTGGATAAAGGGCCATTGCAAAGTCCACTCCAACCCCTAAAGGGATTCTTTTGTTGCTGATGTGCAATGCTAGAAACACACTTTGCCTGTGTGTAGAGTGGCATATTTGTTTGAGAACCCCAATGGTGGGAAAACAGACCTTGCCAGTTTTAATCAAAATGAAAGAGATATCTCAGTAATTTTCCAGAATGCAGTAAA
The DNA here is from genome assembly GCF_002925995.2 of Terrapene triunguis. NCBI lineage: Eukaryota > Metazoa > Chordata > Testudines > Emydidae > Terrapene > Terrapene triunguis. Next base: position 29,384,966 of record NW_020664464.1, on the reverse strand, counting down.
CTGCAGTAAAGTACACAAAGTTTTAATCTGACAGATGAAGTAAAAACCGCATCCAATTTTTTTAAATGTTTGTTTCCTTGCTGAAAAACCATTTAAATATCTAGTTATCAGTAATAATAAATTCCCTATTCATTTCTTGTTTACATTTATGGCACAATTTTATATTAAATAACATGTAAAAAAGAAACATTTGCCCCCATCGCATTAGCTTGCCTATCTGTTTAACATCAGCTATAACGATCTTTTGAGAATCTGACTGAAGGCCTGGAGTTTCTCTGCATGATGTCCCTTTAGTCTCTTGTAAAAACAGCACAGAATGCCTGCCGTGTAAAATTAGGCCTAATCTTAATTATCTTGCTGTCTATTTCCTGAGCTTAATTAACTTTTCTGAGTGCTTTTCTCCACTGTAGTGAGGACTAGACCCATTTTGTCTTATTCAGTGTTTCATAATTTCTCTTTTCCCTCAGTTCCTAGGACAACGACAGCTCTTCAGAGTCCTAATTGCTATGGCAAAGGCAGAGATATGAGATTTGAAAGAAAAGCTATAACAAAAATTGAGGATGTACAGCCGTGCATACTAATAAAAGGGACAGAAACCTGTGAGTGTGGAGAGATAATCCGTTCTAGCCCCTAAATGAACTGACTTTAAATATTTAATTATCTTGCTAAGTAAATTCAGATTATGGAATTCAAATCCTAGTCATTACAGGTCATCAGGCTGTTTTAGATGAAGTACAAATTGACTGCTAATACTCTGCAATTTTCAAATAATTTTAGAACAACATTTAGTTTGCATATGCTTTCTTATGATCCGTCCACTCTTACCACAAGGGACAACAATGTTTTGAGATTTTTAAAGCAAAACTGCAAAATTTACCATATTGTATTGCTAGAACTTCACATCATTTTGCAAATTGTGGGGAAACTCCATCCAGTCATCAGGGAAATCCCCTATTCACCCTTTAGGCCATCTGCTTTCTCTATTTTTGCTCCTGTCGAAAAAAAATTGGGGCTTTGTTTTAAGAATCAACACAATTATTCTGATATCAGTATAAATATGTTTCCTTACAACAGTTAACATTTTAGTTCAAACAACCTCCATTTGGGCATTATTTGTTTTGAGGATATACACCACCATGTAATTGACCCTGGGGGGGAAAAAAAGTCATTATTGTTTTTAGAGCACTAGCAGAACGGCACATCTTTAGGACAGATCAGATGACATTTTGATGTACAGTTTGGCTGATGTGGAGTGGCCTGATTGTTTTGGGGGTGCAAGTAGTGAGGACATTAGGGTGACCAGATGTCCCGATTTTGGGGTCTTTTTCTTATATAGGCTCCTATTACCCCCCACTCCCCATCTTGATTTTTCACACTTGCTGTGTGGTCACCCTAGACGACATATACTGGACAACTAGAAGGAGGCAGGAAACAGACAACTCTCAGGCCCAGAGTGCAGCCCTTAAGTATACTGGCTTTTGCAGTATGTTCTGCATTTTAACTGCATCAGGCTTCCTATCCAAGTAGGGCAATGTTCTAACCATGACAGTGGGTGACCAACTTTTGCCCCCCACCTCCTTACACACACAATACAATCTAGCGTAATGAAGGTCCATTGAGCTGGGAGTCAACACACTAGGAGTTCAAATCTCACATCTTCCACTCATGGTTTATATTTCTGTACATTTCACAGCCCTTATGATTAAGCAAAGCCTCATACTAGTTACATGAGAAGTTGCATAACATCACTTCTAGGAGTCATGGAAAACCTGTTTTTAATATGGAAGTCTTTCAGTATGAACGTGCCAAACCTAGGTACTTGGCTATGCTGTATGTCTAAGCTACACTCTCCTTCAGAGCCAGGAATAGAAACCAGGATTTCTGATCCCAAACATTATTTACTATATAGTAAATACCTGTGTAAGTATAATGTAACCTCAAAACAAATTATATACAACTACTTTACAGACACCCTTTCCTGCACCTCTTGTATCAATGGCATCGTCGCTCTTTACAGAGCATGGTGTATGCGTCGAAGAGTTCTTTGATGGCTGCTGAGTCCAATGTGCGAAGGACAATCCTGTCTACAGGTAGAGTACACACACACACACACACACACACACACACACACACACACACACGCAATACTCTGAAGCTGAGCAGCAGATTCTTTCCTTCTCGGACACCAGTCATCACAAAGCTTGATCTAGTCTGCCTTGCAACACCTTGCTCCATCTACAAGCTGACTCTGCTAGGAGCAGCATTCTGCACCCCTTTCCCAGTCATCCAAAGTGATACCAAAGGATACTAGGTCGTCTTTGCAAGCATCCCGAAATCCAAGCAGTGGTCTGCCTCTCTTTCTAGACCCTTCACAAGCTTCAGAGTACAGCACACTCGTTGGGATCCTGTAATCCGGCATTTGCTTTACATGTCCAAGCCACTAGTTTCTTACTAATCAACGTTCCCAGGAATGACATACTAGCATGATTTAACACTTCCACATTTGTCACCCTCTTACCATCTTATTCAAAGAATTTTATGCAAGCATCTGATATGAAAGCGGTTTAGTCTTTTGGTATGTTTGGCATAAATTGTCCATGTTTCTGAGCCATATAGAAGAGTGGATTGAAACACGTGTCTCAAATACAGATTTTCACTTTAGTTGACAATTTGTTATTGTTGCAGGCTCTGTGGAGCAGCTCCCTGAAACCAACAGCCTCGAGCAGCAAATGCACTGACTTCCAGTGCTCACAAAATGAAAGTCTCAAACTTCTACAAACCCTCAAATTCCAACTTAAACTTCCACAAACGCTTGTAACAAACTCTGGCTGCAAAGCTCTAAACATGCATGTACAAAAATCACCAGAGCCTCCAGCAAATCACAGCACAGTAATCAATGGTCAAAATAGAAGGAGGCGCTCATCCATTTTAATGGCTGCCATCGGAAATCTTAGTGGTATGTGTCAACATTGTGTCATCTTATAACAACAGGATACAAGAAAGGACAGAGAAAGGGGCGAGGGCAGAGAATTTCTTCTCTAGAAAATTTTTAACTATCTGCTGCATTTATAACACATTTTGGAAGAGAAACTGTATGCATAACCGAAATATGGTTATATCTCCCCAAGGGGGGAGACTCAGATGTGTCCTTCTGCCCCCTCCACTGTACTGGAGAGGAGGTTGGGTGGATGGGGGAGGAGAGTCTCCATGTTTCTCTCGCCCAGGAGGGCAGGAGGAACTGGCAAGGAAAACGGACCGTTCTTTAGAAGAGTTAGAGGCAAACTGGTGATTCCCAGCTGGGATACATCATCTTCTTCCCCTGTCAAGTGCTGGTGCTGCTCTTCCTATTGGTGGGAAAATCAGGGCCCCAAAAAAGCCTCAGCAACCACTAAGTTCTACTGCTAGTATTATCACTGCAGATCCCCTGGCTCAGAGTCCTCACCTGAACCTTCACCAGGTACAGAGGACGGAAACAGAGCCAGGGAGATGAGGAGGAGTTCTTCCTCTGCTCTGAGCAAGCTCATTTTGTTCAGATGAATCTTTCATGGCTCAGATTTGAATAACCAGTTTCTAACACTAACTATGAAGAGTTTGCCCATGCCCTGCTATGCAATGAGTTTCCAGACCTCTCTTTCATGCTGGCTATCCCTCCTAAGAGGCAAATCTATTGAGTCTAAATGAAGGGAAAAAAAACGCATCTGCTGAAGCTACTAACAGCTTATTGGATATGTTCAGCTAAGCCGGCTCCAGATCCCCTCTGCCCTCATTAGTAGATATCCTGGCAGTCAGTCAATGGAAATACAATAAAACTCAGAATTTCAGGAGTTAGGAAGAGGCA
>NW_020664464.1:29362406-29381118 GCF_002925995.2 Terrapene triunguis | reverse complement strand
ATATCAATGCAAAGCAATTGTACTTGCTCAATGATCTTGCCTCTTCCATAAAATTATGTCATGCTGGTATTTTCCCTTTATTTCCATACCAAAGCCATAGTCACTAAAGCTCTTATAATACAATCAATGAGTTCTAATTTCACATTAATACACCATGCAGCATTGGAGTTTCTACATAGTTCATAGTGTGGGGCTCTGAAAGCTCAGGCAAAGGCTGCACATAGGTAGTGAGAATCACAAAAGAGCATGCCGTATACATTAACGCTGTCCTGAAACACATTGGAAAAGCCCCATAAAACCCATCCCTCAGTTCTTTCCTCCCTTCTGTCAACTAGGGTATGTTTCTTCTTTCTGGAGACACTGACACCTCTTTCTATTAGTGTATTTATCTAGACTGGAATCCCCTAGTCTAACAAAAACCTGAAAGATATTTCCCAATGTAAGAGATACAAAAAAGTTATTAAACCAGAAACTTCCATGAAATGAAAGCCAGTTGGTCCCTTGTTCTTTGTTAGTAGGCAGCGCTAGCCAGAGTGCGTGATAGGTCTGGATTCATAGGTCAGAGCAGCATTGACTTGGTCTATGGAGTCTGTTTAACAGCAGCTGGGTCTGGAATAATCATCAGCTAAAGATATCAAAATTTTGCCTCTCGCTTTCAGGAGGGCAGGTACATAATGGGTGTCACCCTGCCTCAGAGGAACAATTTCAATAAACAATATACACAGAGCTGTAATAAGTCTAGGAAGTAGTTAGGCCATAAACAGATTTTTCCCCCCTCACTGTTACCTTGCACTCCCCCCGCCCTGTCTATTTGCTGTATTCCCCTGTTGTTCCTTGGGGAAGTTGGGGGCTGCTTCCCCAAACATCAAGAAATCTCCCTGTGTCAATGTTATAAGGATTCGTTAAACCCAGGCCAACTCTAGTGGGATTTGCCATTTTCTTTTATGTATATTTGCAATAGAAATTGATTTATTCTGTGCTCTTGTATGAATTTTTTAAATGGGATTTTGCTTGCTGGCATAAATATATTTTTGTCATGATGAGACTGGCATACTGCATGCTTTGATATATATGTTTGCAATACAGTAGCTGGTTTGCTGTATGCTTCCATGTGTATTTTTCCTATGAATATGCACTGGGGTTTGCAGATTCTTTTTTAAATGCTAATGTGATAGGTTCCCACTGGAGTGCAACCTGGAACTGGGGTACCATTGAGCCCTGTGACCCCCAGCCTGGGCTCCCTCTCACACTATGCTGCTGTGACAAGCTGCAAAGCCCTCCAGCCTGCACTGTCACCAGCATTCACACAGGTAGGGACACACCTGGCTGCAGTTACATGCAGGCTCTCTAACCACAGCTTCACAGCCTAGGACCCCAAAGCAGTACTGTCCTGCTCTGGTCAAATCTGGCCAGTATATGGGTTTAATACCCAGTCTGCCTCTCCCTCAATGTGAAGAGAGCAATGCACACTTGTGGTAACCAAGCAGAGATTTTCCCCAAGCACTCCAGTCAAAGCTCACTGGTTTGGATTAAACCAAAATAAATGTATTAACTACAGAAGATAGATTTTAAGTGATTATAAGTGATAGCAAACAGATCAAAGCAAATTACCTAGTAAATAAACAAAATGCAAACTAAGTCTAAATACTAGAAAGATAGGATATGGACTAGCAAATTCTCACCCTGGCTGATGAGACAGGCAGGCTGCAGATTCTTATGCAACAAGCTGCCCTTGCTTTACAGCTTGGAATCCCCAGGTCTTTTATACACAGGCTAGAAATCCCTTTAGCCTGGGTCCACCATTTCTCCCAGTTCGGTCTTTGTTCCTCAGGTGTTTCCAGGTGTCTCTTACTGTGTGGGAAGTGAAAAACCACAGATGATGTTACTCCCTGCCTTATGCTTTAGGATATGGTGGGAATCCTTTGTTTCAAAGTTCGGTTCCCAGACCAGTTTGTGGGAAAACACTGACAATCCCAAGATGGAGTCCGGAATCATGTGGCTGGTCACATGTCCTTGTAGAGTCATAGCAGCCATCACTTACAGGCTGTCTCAAGTGTTCTCAGGAAGGCTTACCAGGTGGGAGATAAGCTTCTTGTAAGGCCTATTGTTTTCCCTAATGGCTCATTGCCCTGAATAGGCCCTTCCCAACCAGCTATCTAGACTAAAAGCATCTTGTGTAGTGGGCGTTACCCAGGTGTAACTTCATTTGAAGTACAGATACCTAGTCAGTATTTATAACTTCAGATACAAAATTATACATGCATACTAATAAGATAATCATATTCAGCAAATCATAACTTTTTCAATGACGACACCTCACATGACTTATCTTGTATAAAATGCATACTTATGCCATAATCATATCATAATAATATTACCATATCAAATATGGGGTGCAGTGTCACAGCTAATTTTCCCAATAGTCCTAAGAATGGGATAAGAATTAGTTATGTTTCAGGTCAAGCCACAAATGTTCAGAGGAAACTTAAAATACTTTTTACTTTCCATTATTCCACTCTCCTAGCAAAGGCAAAAATAGGATATCTCAGAGTTTGCAAACACAAAACAAAAATCCTTGCCCCCCTTCCCACTAATCCCAGTATCTTATTCATTAGATTGCAGACAGTCCCCAAAATATTATTTGCAAGGATACTACTGTAAGTCCCCCTTTCTCTGTATTTCCAAAATTTACCATTTTCCCTATCATAGCATTCTCCCTGTTATGTGTTCACTGTTAATACAGCTTTCACAAAAAGAAGCCATATGAAATACTGTCATATGGCCTGTCCAGTGGGACGCAAGTTTGACTTTAGTTATAACAATAATTATATTTAGCACTGTTCACCCATAGATCCCAAGGTGCTTTACAAAGGAGGGCAAGGAGAAGGGTTAAGAGACTTCTCCAAGATGATACAGCAAATCAAATGTAGAGCTGGGAATAGAACCCAGAACATCTAACTTTCCAAGCAGTGGAGCATACTGCCTGCTTAGCTTAGCCCTTTGTTTCCTGAGCTCTTTTCAGCAGGACAGGAGGTGCTGAGAAACTATATAATGAGTCTCTGAGATCACAGAAGGGGGGGACATATATAATTCTGAAGTAATACTTCTGACTCAGAAGCAATATCCTGGTCCACAGCCAGCCTTGGCTGGGAGGATAGAGGATTAAGGGGTTAAAAGGAAAAAATTGGTGGAACTTTAGAGCTTCTAAGATGGTTTCAAGTATCAAAGGGGTAGCCGTGTTAGTCTGGATCTGTAAAAGCAGCAAAGAGTCCTGTGGCACCTTATAGACTAACAGACATATAGGAGCATGAGCTTTCGTGGGTGAATGCATGCATCCGAAGAAGTGGGTATTCATCCACGAAAGCTCATGCTCCTATATGTCTGTTAGTCTATAAGGTGCCACAGGACTCTTTGCTAAGATGGTTTGTGTCCATTCTGTCTCTCTAGTTATTTACATGAACCCCAACACCACAGTATTTCAATGCCTCACAAACATGATTGTATCCTTACAATTTCTATGTGAGGTAGGGAAGTAGTACTATCCCATTTTCTGGGGAACTGAAGCACATAGAGATTAAGTGATTAGCACAAAGTCACTAAGGAAGTAGAGTCAGGAATGGAATGCAAGTCTCCTATATCCCAATTTGGTGCCCTAGCCACAAGACCATCCATTCTTTGGGGGTGAGGAGGAGGGAAGGCGCCATTTTGGAAAATACAGCTCTTCACTATGTTAAAGGAGGAATAGTTTAATCTGTTATGTGCCAAACATTTTCAGAGATGTGCCAAAATATATTCATTTTCTTGTATTAACTTAAATTAAATTCAAACCATTACATGGGAAGTCAGTGTCCTATTAATAGTAGCCATTTGACTGAGTTGAGTTCTGTCAGGATGTCCTGTATTTCAGACAATTCAGAACCACATGTTCTGTTCTCCTGAAGCAACAGAGGAAGGAAGACTCTTTTCTATCACCTCTTTCTTCTGACTCTCATCCCAGCAATCTTTGAACCTGAGCGGTCTGTATTGCATTACAATGTCACATGCTGGCAGAATCCAGTCATATTCATGTGCAATTCTCTGCAAATCTGGAATTTACCTTGGTCTCCAGGGATTGAATCATAAAAGGGAAAAAGTAATAATCCAATTCCTACATTTATATTTAAGGACTTTGTCACTGAAAAGGTTGTCAAGAGATTAAGAAGGCATGAGGAAAATGATGTTTAATGATTCACTAAAATGTGTACTTTAGAATGCTCTTTTATATATATATATATATTTCCTCATGCAAAAAGCTGGACATTACTTCCATAGAAATGCAGCTTGTCTATAAATTACCTGTCAGTATATTAAGTGTGCTCACTGAGCAGACTTCTCAAGACAACTCAAATGTGATACTAGAAACAGAACAGTAGATGGCATAATTACACTGTGATCAGGGGACATTTCAGCACCACTATTTGTTCCTAAGCACAATAGCTAGACAAACATTTCTTTCATCTAAATCATTCAGACTTGTGACCAAAAAAAAAATGAAAAGGTGCCACACTTACTACCCATTTTCTGCTGCAAATGAAAGCATAACAAGTATAAATCTGATCAGTTGACAGCTGATGTGACAGACAGAATAGGTAAGTTGGAGAACCCATCTGTAAGAGAAAAGTAAATGTGAGCTGATGTTCATTGCTATTACTAGCAATGGATCTGAGCTTTGGACCAGAGTTTTATTTCTCAATAAAGAACTGATCCCAAACCCTAGATCTGGATCTCCTTAACTTGGTTGCTCAATATCCAGGTTTGGATCCAAACTTTTCCAAAGTTCAGGGTATTTAGCTCATGATAGAGAAATGTTAAAGCAGAACACTCGGATCCAAACCCAGGTTCAGATCTGGTATTTTGGTGCAAGTTCATCAGTTGCAATTACTAAAAGAGCAGAGGTTTTGGTTCAAGTAACAGGAACATCCTCAGGAAGTGCAAATATCTATATTTGGTTACTGTTACCACACTGAAAACTAATGCACACTAGATACTAAGCTTTCCTTTGCACTAGTTCTTAATTATTAATGGTTTTTTAATAGATTTTAGGCAAGGATGTTATATTTAAGGACCATAAGGTTGTAATTTTAAAAGGGATCACAATTAAATCAAACAGTAAATATACATCTGAGTTGAGAGGGTGGGGGGAACCTGTCAGAGCATTTAAAAACTGAGTTAAAGTTTTTTCATTTTAATAACAAACAATTGCCCTCATATCATGCCTTTCAAAAGGCTTTTTGAACATTAAACTTTACATTAACACACTAATGACATAGATAAGTATAATATACCTGTTTTACAGAGGCAGACAGCATCAATGTTGCTAAGATTTTCTAAAGGGGATGCAAATAAGTAATATTATGTAAATAGGTGGTTGTGTAAATTAGCTGCATCTTTATGGAAGACAGTGAATTGAATGATATCTGATCCTTTACATAAGCCACAGTCTGAGATGCAGGCTGTCCTGGAAAGTGGACAGTTATATTCTCCGTATGCTTCTTAGGGAATGTCTACACTGGGACACTCAGGAAAGTTAGGGTGAATCAACTTAACGCAGGAAGTCAATGCACATAAGTTAAAGGGTATTAAACCCCAGAGTGGGTGTTCTCACTCAAGAGTAACGTGTCCTTAGTTCACTATAACTTAATCTTCCTTGGAGGAAGATTAAGTTAAGGGAACTAAGGCCACTTTACATGTGAATGAAAGTATCCCACATAAGGGAGGGTTAATTCGCTTTAACTTATGCACACTGACTTCATGCCTCTAGTTGATTTGCCTTAACTTTCCTGAGTCTCCTAATGTAAATGAGCAATATTCGTGTCTTGGGCCAACTCCAGAAGAAATATCAAAGCTAGTCTATTCAAATAGTCCTCAATCACCATATTATGTCAGTTTTTCAGGTACGCAAGAGTGGTGTAAAAATAGTCCCAAGTAGGCAGAATAGCAAATGTCTTTAGCAATATGCGATAATTATAGCATCCAAACACAGTGGGGCCTCGGAACAGACTGGTAACCCTGGCCCTTCTCTTGGCTTCTGTCCTCTTTACCCTCACTCAGCTCTCTAGTCATTTCCAATTCCTCCATGTCTTGACTCTCCTGTTTCCCTTGATCCCTTCTCTGAACATAAGAGGGCTAGGAGCTTTTCTAGAAGTAAAGCCTCAGTTCTGCAGATTCTGGGTTGAATACTCATGTGCTCCTGAGATGAACTCAATGTACCTGAAGGAGAGATGGCATTACACCTCCTTACATCCCTGCAATGCTGGAGCCAATGCCTCAGGGCTGCTCTAAAATTACACTAGCAAACATGGCTCCTAGTGATCTGTTCCTCTGGCCAAGGACTGATCAGAGCAGTAAGTGCTACGACTCTACCCTTCTGTAAAAGGGCAGTCTTGATCCTGCTTCTGTCTCAGTCTACAAACTATGCAGAGACCCTTGTGCTGGTCCAACGCCTTGTGCAGTTTATTTACCAGTGTATTCCTATCACCTTCATAATATACACAGCTCCTGTAACAAGCAGGGGAGAGCAATCTCTCTCTTCCCTTATTGCCTGCTTTCTCCCCTTCCACTTCCTTCCTGTGCCTATTTGCGAGTGCTGGCTAATGGCTTAATTAGCCTTTCTGCCCTGCCCCACCCACAAATTAGGTATCCCATATCCTGGATGAGTTCCCTAACCCCTAGGCTAAAGGTTATAAGGATGGTCACTTCATCCTTACCCTCCCATGCCTTTTTGTGATTCTAGTCCTCCGTTGCTTTTGTCAAAATGCCCAAAAAAATCAAACTGAAAAAATTTAAGTTGGGTTGAAATAAAACATTTCTGGAAACTTTTGGTGAATCAAAAATGTTTGTTTTCAGTTCGACCTGAAAAAATTTCTCTCCATTTTTTGGAATTTCCAGAGACCCCCAAAAAATAAAAAATCCATTATTCACCCAGCTCTAGACCTCCATGGTCTATAGAGCCAGGAAGGAGGAGGAAGAGGAGCATGTGTAATCTAAATGCATGAACTATCCAGGATAAATTGGAAAAAGCAATTTTAATATAAGCTTTTCCACTCTGTCCTAACCTGTCTGATACCTGGAAAGGCACACAGCTGCCCCAGAACATCCATCCAATTTCCCAGGCTCTGTCATTCTGGAATTTTGATGATGGCATGGGTCATCACTTGCTGGTTCAATACTGAAATCCTTGGGAGAAGCTGCCTACAGCTACCTTGGAAGTGGCACAAATGTCTCCTGCAGATGGCAGCCCCTTGACGGAAACTGTGCTAATGGTATTACTGGTGGGTTGTTGGTTTTTTCCAGCATAATATGGCCTTTCATTTTCCAGTGCTTGCTAACTCAGTCCTGTGCCAATCAATGAAGAGACCGCCAAGTGTGCTGTGAAGAGAATCTGGCCCTTTTCTGGATAAGAAAGATTAATGACAGGCTCAGAGTTTTCTGTCAATTGTGCTTTAAAAAGGATTGAATTTCATATAAGGCTGCTTGAACTGCTCCTTTACAAGTCACAGCACGTCTGACTCCAACACAATTTTAAGCCTCAAACTAGGTTTTTTTATATATGGAGTCCAAATCCATTTTTTATTTCTTAAAATGTCCTTACTTTTCCTGCTGTTGGTTTTGCTGTGATACTTAGGCTGTCTTGAGGGCCTTGCACTGAACCAAGGACATGCTGTACCAGTGATGCTTTGATAGTGACTGTCAAAGACTAAAAAGAGCAGCAGAAGAGAAGCTGAGAGGGATGAATTTACATCTATTAAATAATAGAGCTGCAAGTCATACTTGGATCTACATGTAGTGGTTGTGACATTATGGTTCTGTTACTATCACTGTCACCTGTGGCCATCAAGTCATAGGTTCAAGCACTGTACAAGGGCTTAGTCTCACTAAGAAGCAGTACCTACAGTGCCACTTGTAGGACTACGCAGGCATCATTCTGTGGTTAAGATATTAAATCAAGGTACTTTCTGTTCATCTCCGTAACGGTTACGGTGGGAGTTTAAAAGAATCCCTTGTCCTTTACTGAGACTAGGCTTTAATGCCCGTATCAATAAAACAAGTTTTAGCACCTAATTTTATTTGGGCTTCCACCCAGACTCCAGTGTTGGGGTTGCAATTATGAGCCTGCAACTGAACTCATTTAGATGTCTAGCTCCCTGATTTTGGGGTACTGTCAGGCAGATAGGCGCCTGCGTGGGTTTAACTGTGGCTGTAATTAAAGGCTTCCATGTGTAACTGTGGACACAAAATTATTCCCCCAATATTAAGACTTCTTTAAAAAAAAAAAGTTGGGCGCAGATCATGCAATTCCATCTGACAGGTAGACCCCAGACAGAGTGCCATTGAATGCCAGACCAGGCCTGGGTATGAGCTATTGCCAAGACATCATGACTGCTATATTTGCATATGTATTAACTCCCCTGCCAGTATCTAACTCACTTCTTTGTAAATTTATTTGACCTACTTGAAATACGAAAGGTGCTATAAAAATGGTACCTGAATAAATCAAATCATATTCCACTAAATCTTATTTCTTATCACATTAAAGTTGGGTGTTTGTCATGGGAGGGGAAAAAAAAGAAAAATCATGACTTTATAACTGCAAAAATGCAAATAAACCAGAAGACTAAGAAGTTGTAAATGTAACTAAGTTCAAAGAAAGAAACAAGGGATGGTCCTGGGATTTACAGAAAAACTGGTTAAAGTGATCATTAAAAACAGAATTATAAAACGCCTAGATCATGATACGATGGGACATGGGGTGTAATTTATTATACGTGTGTACAGTGTTCAGTACAATGGAGCCCTGATCTTGACTGGTGCATTTGGGCACAATCATAATAATGATAAATAGTAATACACATCTTCCACAGCTTAAAAAGGGGGAAATCATGCCTCTCTAATCAAAAATAATTCCTTGAGTGTATCAGCAACAGAGCAGATAAAGAAGCAACTGATATATATTTAGAGTTTCAAAAAGCCCAGGTGTTATTTGTGGAAAACCAAGAAAAAAACTGTTTAAAACCCAAAAAAAAAAAAAAAAAAAAAAAAAAGTTGGGATGCATAAAGAATGGGTTAGAAATTAACACTGAAGATTATGTAAATCAATGGTACGCTCTCAGCTGGAATACTGTGTCCCGATACTTCATGATTAAGGCTACATTTTAGCCACGAGTATTTTTAGTAAAAGTCCTGGACAGGTCACGGGCAGTAAACAAAAATTCACTGCCTGTGAACTGTCCATGACTTTTACTATATACCCCTAACTAAAACTTGGGCTAGGGCCTATGGGTGCTTTGGAGGAGGGGGGTCCACGGGCACTGCGGTTGCTGGGAGAGGAGGGACCCTTGCTGGTGCTGGGGGGGGTTGGGCAGGTCACAGCATGCAGCCAGGCCCCCCGCTGGTGCTGGGGGGGGAGGAGACCACGGTGCATTGCCCAAGGGACCCCCGCTGGTGCTGGGAAGGGGACTGGTCTGCGGAGTGCAGCCTAGGACACCTGCTGGGGCTGGGGATTGGCAGGGCTTGCAGGCTCCGTACCGGGCTCCGCCTGTCCGCACAGCTCTGGCCAGGAGGGCTCCGCACACTGCTCCTGCCATAATCGCTGGATCTGCAGGCGCAGCTCCCATTGACCTGGAACCGCAATCAATGGGAGCTTCAGGGGCGGTGGCCACAGGCATGGGCAGCACGCAGAGTCTCCCAGACCCGTCCATCTAGGAGCTGCAGGGACATGCCAGTGGGAGCCAGTATTAGAAATTAAATTAGAAATGAGACATGATAGACATGATAAAAAGGCATACAACATTATAAATAGCAAAAAAGGCAATTCAGGTGCTCCTGTTCCCATAAAACACAATAGGGACATTCAAGGAACTTGAAAGGCAACAAATTTAAACCAATGAAAGGAAACACTTTTTTTTTTTTTTTTAAACCATGCAACACATAATTAGCCTGTGGGACTCATGGTCACGAGACATTGAGGCCAACAGCTCAGTAGAATTCAAAAGGATCTCGCATTTAGATAAAGAATGAGAATATTCACAGTTACATTAGATAGGATAAACAATTGGAAGGAAGATAAACCCTTCGCTTCAGGGCATAAGCCAAACTCAAGACAGTGATACTTTTCTCTATGAGTAAGTTATTCCATAATTATCTATCATGCAGTTTCTTGCTCCTTTTTTTAAAGGATCTGGCACTGTCCCAGTCAGAGACAGTACAGTGAACTAGATTGACCCCTGGTCTGATATAGCATGGCAATTCCTATAACCCTTATAGGTTCAACAGGCATTATATTTCACTGTTGCATAACGTAAATGTGCTACCATACATAACAGCTAGATTGTGCCCTTGTCTTACTCCACCAAGGAGGGGAGGAAGGTCCCTCAACCCTTGTTCAATTTATCCAGATTTTGTACCTGCTGTCTGCAAGCAACCAGGCAGGGAGTAAGAGTGAACTCCCCAACCCTCATTCCAACCTGCCACTCACTGCCAGAGTAGCTGACCAAGCCTGGGGGCAAGTAAGGTGCACCCTTTTCAGAGTTGCAGTAACTTCCCTCCTCCCTGAGTCACAATTCCTTCCCAGGGCTGCTCCTCAAATGAACAAACAAGAAGGCATCCCTTGTTCAGGTCTAGCCTAAAGGATCAATTTAGCCCATATAAAATATAAACATTTTTACAAATGTATACTGGATTGTGCTACATAATTAGGAACTACAACATATACTTGTAGTTATGAATTTTTCACTTCTCTTTTAATTCAAGTCATTACCAGGATTCCTGACATACAACAATGTTTATTTTTGAAGTCGGTACCCTTTCATATCTGAATATTCTAAGTATGGAATGTAACCAATCATCCATATTTAATAGGTAATCAAAATAAGTAGGTTTCAGTTGATAAGCACAATCACTTAAGGTCTGATCCTGCAAGTTGCTCAGCACCCTCTACTCCCACTGAAGGCAGGGGGAGGTGAAAGCATTCAGTACCCTTCAGGATGCACTCATCAGCTTGCAGAACTAGGGCCCAGATCCTGCAAAATGATGTAGACAAGACCTAATGAAACCTTAATGGACAAAAATCCCTAATGTGAAAGTCTTAACTTCCATTCTGCATACAATAACTTTACTACCATGTTAGTTAAGCACATGTATAAGTGTGTTCAGCATGGAGGCCTAAGACTTGTCTATATTAGAGACTGTTGTCCATTAAGCTCTGTTAGGGCTTGTCTGCATTAGAGATTTTTGTACTAGTGTAACTACACTGATGCAAACCCTCAATATAGATGGGCTGCAATGGTGTAACTTACTTCAGTTTGAAGTGTGGCTTTGCAATGTAAACATCTGCTGCATTCCATCCCATTTCTAAGGTAGGCGAAGTGCTCCCCAGCTGCTGTAGGCCAGATTTTTATCTCAGTTACACCAGCAAAGTAACTCCCCTGGCTTTCCAATGGTGTAGCTGAGATCCTTCAGGATGAACTCTAGTCTATAAATGAAACTTAAAACAGCTAATTCGAAACTAATTATCAAGATAATGCAGTTTAAACTATGTGACCTATCTACATAATATATTTCCTAAAAAACAACCCCTCATTTATAAAGTGGGTGTCCTGTGAAAGGACACTCCTAGAGCCCGGTATGATATTGGACAACATGCCCCCTATATAGCCAGAGAAGATTAAAGGGAATTCTTTCTAGAAAGCATGCATCAAGACATTTAGTAACAGGGTCATGATACAAGAGAGGTTAAAATAAATATTGGCTCCCAGATGTTGAAAAAACCCACTTACACTATAGAAATAAATATTCTAGTTCCTCCTCTTTAAGGAAAGTATAAACAGGATCCAAAAATAAAATGGTTCTCACCATTCTCAGTCTCTGATATGTAAGGTAAAACAGCTAAACCACTTTCTGAGTCCAGCCTTTCCGCTACTCTTGTTCCCATTCCTCATTTTATGCATACAGCTGGGCCCTGTAGTATAATCAGCCACAGCTGTATTCATTCCCCAGCCATCTAACCCCTCCATCCCAGTCTGTTCCATGCCCTTGCAGACCTGACAATGGAAACAACTGTGAGCTTTTGCTTTCCTTGTGTTACACTGGCCAGATCACTGTCACAGTTACAGTGTTGATTTTCCAGGTCCAGTTTAGGATGAGCCAGCATGACAATTTTAGAAATCAGGATGAATAAATTGGCTCTGATAAAACCAGCCTCAACTCACATGTTTGCCCATCATTTGACCTGAACCAGTGGTGACTTTAGTGTATTTGAGCCAAAAACTGAGAGACTCCCATGATTTGGCCTTGTGTAAATGGTTCATGGGTGTTTAACTGAGTGGCATACTTCATGAAACTATCACTAAGAAAATCCATAGGCATCAGCTCTGCTAAGTAAAAGAAGATGGCAACTTTTTCCTAGGAAGAACTGATGTGACTATAAAGGTACTCAGTTCAACATTAGAAATGAATTACTCTCTTGCAGCTCAATATATGGTGAAAGATTATGGGGAACAAGCATCGGTCTTGAACCCCCTGGCCAAGCACTGCAGTCCAAACTGTTCGACTTTGTTCAGTTGGCTGTGCTCATTGCCAGCTTCATCATCAGCCTGTCTAACCTTCCAGATATTGGATGGCCTGAAATGTGAAATGAAAGCAAGGCACAGTGAATTTAAAACACCAATTGAGGTTCTCTAGAGCTGAAGGACCAAACGCAAACATGTTCAACTAGCAGATTTCTCTGACTTTACAATAGGCAATGGAGATTACACATCAGCACCAATGCACTTTGGATTTATTTCCCACAGTTTGGCATGAGATGAAAGGCCAATTTCCTCACAGCATTCTTGCTGTTGTGCGTTCTGCTGAAGTTTGACTGACAGCAAGCAGGGGGAAATGCTTTCTGCTTAGAGGAATGAAGTCCATTCGGTGACTAGTATGGCAAGCATTGTCAAATCAATAGTTCTCTCTTGAAAATGGAGTTGACTATGGCATACAGTTTTCTGACATGCTTCTGCTTTTCTGCACATAGAGGCTACATTCTTGATATTAAACCCATAATGAGATCATTGTACCCTGAAATCTTTCCTAACATGCATTTCTTTGTTCAGTCTGTTAACACATTGCCTCTGGCAGAGGCGACAGGTGAAAAGTCATTTTCAGCACAGAAATATCTGAAGAACTACTTTCCTCAGGAACAGAATGAAAGAAGAAGATGTTAAATACCTCCTTGTTAAACTGTGAAAGCATTATGGATCCTTATAAATTAATAGGCTCCTTTAGAAGTTTACTGGTGTAGCTCTGGCTGGATCAGACTGAAAATTTATTTCTTAGTGACTTTTTAATTAAAAGTGTAAAAGTTCACTTGCTTTGACACCTGAACAGTTTCATCCTCAGGCACTTGTAACAAAGAACTGGGAGAGCAAGTGTCATTCTGTGCTTTCAGGAGGAAAAGTCTTAAATATACATTTGTTACAGTATAATCCAGCCAGAAAATTAATTTTCTATTAACGCTTAACCAGTGTACAAGCCAGGAATTTCAGATAGGCCTTTAAGCATGTGACAAATACAATACATTATTTATATACCAAATATACATTGCTTAATGTCAGACTAAATTACAAAATAAACCAGAAGCGTGTCATGGACAGTCTGTTTTAAGTATTTCGTTCTGGAAAAAAATAGCTGATAGTAATTTATGTGAATTTCTTTCCAAAACAAGAGACATACAGTTAGTGACCTGTGCACATATATTTAATCAGCACATATACATATAGCCTTCAGGTGTGTTCAGTGCTGCAAGGTGTTCCACATTGATGTTACAAGTTGCTGTTATCCATTTACAGACACACGCTTTTGGTTTTCTTGGCCAGTACAGTACTTATGGTTTATGCAAATAATTTATACATTTGGGTAACAATTTACAAATACTCTTCTTCTGTTCTCCTTAATTGGATTTGTGAACACTCAAGTGAGCCAAGAGTTTGGTGATAGAGAAAAAACCCATAGGACTGAGCTTTACTTTAATGAAGGCAAAAGGCCACTTGCAGCCAAATTACAAAAAAAAAAAAAAAAAAAATGAAACTAAAAGGACTTCTCACAGGCAGACACTCGCCGTATCCCAGTGTCGACTGCTATGTGGCAGAGGGGAGGAAAAGGGGAAGAAAGGAGAGAACTGTAGCAGCAGAGGGAGAGAAGCAGAAAGACAGGAAAGAGAAAACACAGAGAATGAAACCCTAACCCCATTAAGGTCAATGGGTACTTTGCCATTGACTTCAATGGGCTAGGATTTCACACAGAAAGCCTAATTCCATTCTTACATCAGTTTTACACTGATGTCACTCCATCGACTCCACAGGAGTTACTCCTGATCACTGTAACCATACTGAGACCATAGGACCTGATCATGTCCCCTAGATCTGCCCATGAAGAGGAACTTTTGCACTTGGATCCTCCCACTCTGTGCAGAAGTGCTTACCCACCTCCACATACCACCCCCTCTACCTATCTGAACCCTGCATAGGCCTTTCTGTGCAGTCCAGGGACAGGACGGAGACTTGGTGAAGAGAAGCGGGAAAGCTGGAGCCACGGCATATCATCTCTGCTTGATCTCCTTGGAAATCAGGCTATATTATCTTTTCCATGCAGGCCCCACTTGGGCTGCCACTAGATGCTGCCACCAGGGAGCCAAGAGTCCCAGTGAGCTGATCTAGAAGGCATAGATAGTCATGGCCTTCTGTAGATCCCCAGAGGTCCGCCTCATTTGGGGAGAGTCCCACAGTAATTTTGGCAAGGAAGGAAAACCCACAGCTCCTTCATCTTGCCCCAACAGGATGATGTGGGGAGATCACAGTAAGGAATCCTCAAAGACAGTTCTTCTCCCAAAGCTTCTCTCTAAGGTTTTTACACCAGAAGCTGAACCCAGCTCCTGTCTATTCCCCTCATAGCTAGATTCTATTGTAGTCTGCAATGAGGTCAGATACTTGTATGCTGGGTAACCTGCTCAAGAAAAGACTATATTGATAACATGCTCTCTGAAAACCTCTGAACATGGTCCAGAAAAAGGCAGTCACAATATTGCCCTCCTTGCCCTACAAAAAATAGTCATGTTTTTCTTAATGTTTATTGAATTAATCAGAAAAAAAATTTTTACTCTTCAGATACAGACTGCCTCTTGCAAAGAGCTAGAGGGTATCCATCTCTAGAAAAATATCGATGCTGTTCATGTGCATGGCTTCAGTTGGCTCAAGCAACGTACACTGGGGTGAATCTTTTGTGTCTGACTAAGTCAGCTTTAGGGCAGCTTTGCACCAGCAGAGTGGCACAAAGATGCCCCATCATAGAGAATAATCTGGTCTGAGTGCTTAAATTGGGACAATGATGAAACCACCAAAGCGATTGCACTTTTATCCATCACAAAAGTAGGTCAGATATGAACCTAAATCTTCAGAATTAAGATTAGTGTACTAACCTGCAGATCCATTTCACCCCCTAAACTTGGAAAATCTTGAGTGGCTATCAAGCTAATGCATCTGCATCAGGACTGGTCAAACAAATCTGGGCCCACTACAAAATCCTTTGATTTGGGCCTATATCTGTTTAACTGTAGCCAGTGGTTTCAGTGTATGCAGACACTTGCCATGTGACAGCACTCCTGGGTGTCAAACCCTTATTACAGTCTGTATGGTCATGTTCTTTTTCAGGCATGACGAGTGTATTTAGCACAGTTATTTTTATTTAAACATTACATAACCATAGCACCCATAGCCTGGAGTTAACTGCAGCCTGCAGCTTACTGAGGACAATTTGTGCCTCTTTGGCCAGGCCCACATCCTTACACAACAGTCTGAGCTACTTCACAGTTTGGAGAGTCCAACATTCAATGTGTGAACTCCTTTCACCACCTGACTCACACTCCTATATTTTGAAAGCTACATGGAGCTAATTTAGCGAGAGAATAAGTAACCGGTCCAGAATTGGTGTCTGTGGAGAGAGTTAGGGAAATAGTGGATGGAGATTTCATGTCAAACAGGAAGAGGCAGTGTACACCAGCAAGGTCATGTCCTAATTCTTCAGGTGCTCAAGTTTTTATCCCCACTGAGCTCTCAGCTACATATAGCAGTTCATACATAACACCACACTGCAGAGGAGTGTGAGAAGTAAACCTCACACTAGCACTAGTGGGGCCCCTGTGACTGCAGTTTGGCAGCATTTTCTGAACTATCACTGACCTGCATTCAGATTATACTGTATTCTGAAATTTATGTTGTACAATAGGCATCCTCTGTTGTTGCTTATTATTGTAACAAATTTATTCCAAAGTGCAGGCAGACTTACTGGCTGTGCAGCTATTGTCACCAAGGGCTTGTGATCCGAGCATCAACTTCCTTGCATACACATAAAAGTGATTTTTCTTTCTAAATTCAAATATTAGATCTAGAATTCCTTCTCTGACTGAACACAATTTTTTTTTCTATTTCAAGGAAATGCAATGGAATTCTCAGGACCTACTCAAGTATTGTGTTTCAAAATTAACACTGGATATTTGTCACAATTATCATAGGGGTAACTGATACCATCGTTATTAGGTGTGTTATTTAATATCCAGAACTCTTGACATTTTGAGGCTTTTGCACTTGAGTTGGTAGCATACGGGGAGGCAAATGCTCAAAAAGCCTCCTGCAGAGCCTGAAAGGTTAAACCCTGGGAGGCACATGAAGCTAATGGAGAGCAAAAACTCAATAACCATCCTGCAGCAACAAAAAGCACCTGATGAGCCATCTCTGAGTTTCCTACTCCCCCAAGTAAACAAAATAAGTGTTATTTCCTATGTAGGCGCAAGCTGAGTTTTACACAAGCATTTTACTTGCTACACAGTCAGTCTGCGATATAGTGACAGATTCACCATGACACTTTTATAACTTCCCTCATGATTTACCTTGACAAGCCTCCAGCTAGGAACATTGCACAATTAGCCACAGGAGAGGCAGGGGACACCTTAATCCTCAGACTTGGTGGACAAATATTCTGCTCCAATATGGCAATTCAGCATTGTCTCAGAAAGTTGTTGTTCAGAATAAATATAGCACAGTAAAGGATATTTTGGGTATAAGCAAAAAAAAATGTTTATAACTTATAAACGTTTTTATTGCCATCACTATTCACCAGAGCCAAGTGAATAATTTATCAGACAAATGTTCTGTTACCAGAATGCCTGCCAATTATTTACTTTCAGATTTAATTGATGAATTTTCTGAGAGTTTTTTTACTTTATGGATTAATCACCAACATTTTGTTGCAAACATTCAATACTCAGTATATGAAATTTCAGCTGCGTAGATTGGCCATGTAAGTCTCATAGTTTTGTTGCGGTTCCCTCGATTGGATTATTATCAGGAGGAGGACTTGAAGAAACCACTAGAGCTTTAATTCTACAGGGAAAGAGAGCAGGAGAGAACTACAATTGCAGAATTTTAGAAAACGTTAAACCCTTTTCCTTTCTTCACACAAACCTGGCATTGTTCCTAGAAAAATGAGGCTATTGTAGGGTGCTCAGTGTAGAAATTAAATTTAATTTCTCATTGCATTCACACATGATAATGATACATGTCCTAGTTGCAAAGGGTGCTCTTAGATCCTTATATGGCTTTTTTAATTGTCTTTTTGCCAAAGCTCTGGTGAGGTTTTTAGAAATTTTGTCCTCCTGCTGTGTACTACCCCCCCTCCCCATAGAAACTATATTAACTGACTATGTTTACTAGTTTGTAATTTCCCTTTATCACCACAGTTATTGACACAAAACAATTGCATGTGTGATCGGAGCTACAAAGGGTAGGGTCAGATCCTTATCTATATCATTTAATTGCCTCTGTGCCTGGGCTCTGAGGAAGGATTTTATTAAATCTTTTCCCCTGCTGTGTCATGAATGCCTCATTCCATATAAACTACACCACTTCTAATTTGAATACTTGAGCATGCAAGCTTAAAATTTGCATTCTGTGAACAGTTTTGCCATTAAAACTCAGTCGCTTTAACATTCACAGAAAACCAAAGTAAATCAAGCTGACGTAAACTCAGAGAGGCAGTATATCCTACTTAAAAGTATGTTGGCTTGTGGATCAGAAGCCCTGGTTTCTAGTCTCAGATTTACCACTGGTCTGCTTGGTGACCTTGGAGAAGTCCCTTTGCCTCTTAGTACTTCTGTTTCCCTATCTGTAAAATGGGGGAAGTGATATTTACCTCCTTTGTAAAGCACTTTTGAAAACTACTGATTTAAAACATTAGAGACGAGCTAGAGGTTGTTATTATTTAATTCTAAGTGGACACCTACAAAAGATGTTTTGTGATATTAGTCCTGTTCTACTTTTCACTTTTCCCCCATGAGGCCACTTAAATTAGCAGGATGAGTAGTGCTGATGTAGTGCTCAATCAAGGCCTCATAATTCTAGAATTCTCTACTCTATATAGGTTATAAGTAAATTATAAGTAAATATAAGTAAAGTCCCATGGGTGAAAGCTCAGGTGTTATTTCCTTTTTAATGTTTTCTAGATTATTTGTGTCAAGTATCAGAGGAGTAGCCGTGTTAGTCTGAATCTGTAAAAAGCAACAGAGGGTCCTGTGGCACCTTTAAGACTAACAGAAGTATTGGGAGCATAAGCTTTCGTGGGTAAGAACCTCACTTCTTCAGATGCA
>NW_020664464.1:29311412-29362006 GCF_002925995.2 Terrapene triunguis | reverse complement strand
CCACGAAAGCTTATGCTCCCAATACTTCTGTTAGTCTTAAAGGTGGCACAGGACCCTCTGTTGCTTTTTATAGATTATTTGTGTGTATTTATATTAGAGGCTTATGTGTTCCCTTGATCCCCCTTTGTACTTTCTATGAGGCATGTTGCCCTTTTGGTTTTTTAGATATGCTTTGTTATAGACCCCAAAAGCCTTCACGCATTTTTCACCAATAAATTACAAACACGCTGGGCCAGATTCTAACCTCACTGATACCACTTTTACCTCCAGTCTAGATTTGAATTTTGTAATTTGGATTTATCTCTATTATTTATTGATTCTTCCCAAGTCATATATAGAATCAATCATTTACTTCTTTGATTTCATTACCATTGGACTAAGGAATGATTTCCTCACTTACACACGAGCTGATTGCTCATTTTGCACACCAACTGTTCAGCTTTCACGTGTATTCACATGCAATCTACACTCATTTTCTCCTGTCTACCTGATAGAAAGATTAATGTAGATATCTCACACCTATATAAACCCTGTAATATAGACAAATTATACAGAAGTAGAAATTCATACATCTTAACATTGGAACTGTTCTGTTACTTAACAGTGACTTTTCTTATGTATTACAATGCAGGAGAAGGGATAGATGTAAAACAAGATCTCTCCATCAGTGTATCAGACTGCGGTGTTTGCAGAAACAACTGGTCAGCAGGTATTGATCCTGTTAACTTGCGTGGTGAGATAGTTCACTAATGAGAAAGAGGACATAGGATGTGGGCTGAGCAGTCCTGAGGTAGAAACCCTGGGAGGAACCCAAGTTTCAGAAGAAGTCTTTAGCTAAATTTTACATTATCTTATTGTTAATTTATTTGTTAATAAACCAGACTTCAGCAAAGGGGTGAGTTTTTGACTCCACTCATTGTGCAGAGCTTGTTTTAGAGCAGGTTGGAATAGATACATGCTCATAAACAGGTACTGTATTTTTGTGTAAATCAAGCTAATTACACACCAAGGGCAGATTGTGGCTTTAAACTACTGATCACATTGGGGTGGTGTCAAGGCTGGCTTGTTCACAGCTAGCCTACAGGATAGAGCCAGAGTCAGACATCAGGAAGCGGAGTCATGGGTCAATCCAGGGTCAGGAACTAGGGGCCAGAGTCAAGACCAAATTAGGAGCCAGGAGTCAGTGTCAGGAGGTAAGGCCGAGATCAGAAGTCAGAAGCAGGAGACAACACTGAGTCAGAAACCAGGTATCGGAGCCCAGGAAGTAAAAGCTAAGGTCAGGAATCAGGGGTCAGGAGAACAATGAGAAGTCCGGAGGCACCTTAAAGACTAACAGATATATTTGGGCATAAGCTTTCATGGGTAAAAACCCACTTCTTCAGATGCATGGAGTGAAAATTACAGATACAGGCATAAATATATATTGGCACACGAAGAGAAGGGAATTACCTTACAAGTGGAGAACCAATGTTGAAGGCCAATTTAGTCAGGGTGGATGTGGTCCACTCCCAATAATTGATGAGGAGGTGTCAATACCAAGAGAGGGAAAATTGCTTTTGTAGTGAGCCAGCCACTCCCAGTCCCTATTCAAGCCCAAATTGATGGTGTTAAGTCTGCAAATGAATTGTAGCTCTGCAGTTTCTCTTTGAAGTCTGTTTTTGAAGTTTTTTTGTTGAAGTATGGCTACTTTTAAATCTGTTATTGAGTGTCCAGGGAGATTGCAGTTTTCTCCTACTGGCTTTTGTAGGTTACCATTCCTGATGTCTGATTTGTGTCAATTTATCCTTTTATGTAGAGACTGTCCGGTTTGGCCAATGTACATGGCAGAGGGGCATTGCTGGCACATGATGGCATATATCACATTAGTAGATGTGCAAGTGAATGAGCCTCTGATGGTGTGGCTCATGTGGTTGGGTCCTCTGATGGTGTCGCTAGAGTAGATATGGGGACAGAGTAGGCAACAGGGTTTGTTACAGGGATTGGTTCCTGGGTTAGTGTTTCTGTGGTGTGGTGTGTAGTTACTGGTGAGTATTTGCTTCAGGCTGGAAGGCTGTCTGTAAGCAAGGATTGGCCTGCCTCCCAAGGCTTGTGAGAGTGGGGGATCGTTTTCCAGGATAGGTTGTAGATTGTTGATGATGCACTGGAGAGGTTTTAGCTGGGCGCTGTACGTGATGGCCAGTGGTGTTCTGTTATTTTCTTGTTGGGCCTGTCCTGTAGTAGGTGATTTCTGGGTACCCATCTCGCTCTGTCAATCTGTTTCCTCACTTCCCCAGGTGGGTATTGTAGTTTTAAGAATGCTTGATAGAGATCTTGTAGGTGTTTGTCTCTGTCTGAGGGATTGGAGCAAAAAAAAAAAAAAAAAGCTTATGCCCAAATAAATCTGTTAGTCATTAAGGTGCCACCGGACTCCTCGTTGTTTTTGTGGATACAGACTAACATGACTACCCCTCTGTTACTAGGGGTCAGGAGCAGCATGAGGAAGCAGGGTCTGTAGCAACAGCTAGCTGAGGTTCCGCCTAGTTGAACAGACAAACTTCCTTCCTGTATCTTCCCCAGGCTTAAATAGTATGTCCAGACCAATTGGGAATGTCCTGCCAATTGGGTCCTCTGTGGGCCACAACCTGAGACTCATGACCTGTTAAGTGTTTCTGCTGTTAGGTGGCAGCATGGAAGCAGAAATCCACAAACTCAGGTTCTAGGGCTGCTGCTCCTTACAGGTGGAAAAGCAAGGCATACCCGGGATGGGCCCCTGGCACCTGGGGCGCTCCTGTGAATCAAAACCTTCCCGGACCAAAATATCAAGTTCCAGGCCTCTGCAGATTTTAGTCATGTGACTTCTATTATCATGGGCTTCACTCAACTAAATCCTTTTCCAGCCCTTTGAAAATGAAAGTAGTAATTCTCCTGAGGGTGCAAGAGGGACAAAAATCATCCAGTCCAACAAAGTTAGAGTTATAATCCACTAGGTGGTGCTAGTCTGGCTAGCCACATATTTGGGACTCAGTCTCTCACTAACTTACCGGCTGTGCAGTCTTAGAAAAAAAAAGTACTGAATTGTATCCCACAGAATATCTTACTATCATATTCTTATCCTTCATTCTGACCCTTTTTTTTTTTACATTTTTCCAGTTTATATATGTGGCTAGATTCGTCACAGATCTACTGCACGAAAGGAGGACAATTTTCTTTCAAGAATGTGCTGCAGATTTTGAAATTTTAAGGCAACAAAGCAATGGTCCAAATTCTCCTTACAGTTATAGTGATGAAACTCAACAAGGATGCACTGGCATCCCTATGTGTGAGTATGGACAGAGGGAGACAGAATGAAGGGATAGATTTGTGTAGTCATTGGTGTAGAGATGATTGTTGAAGCCAGGTAAAGTGATAACTTTGCCCAGCAATAAGGCAAAGAATGTAAAAAGGAGAGGACCAAGGATGGAGTCCTGTAGAATTGTAGACGAGCACTTCATTGCTCGCGGTACAAATTCGCTGGAGACCACTCTTTCACACACCAGTGCCCTTTTATTTCCCTGTATTTTCCCACCACCACGTATATACAACTATATACAGTTCAATATCAGGCAGGTAGCCCCTTAGGGAACAGCTTGCTCTTACAGCTAGTGGGGAGCAACAGGCCCTCACTCCTCACTTTCCTGTTCCCCCCTTCTACTTCCTTCCTGCTAGCTTTATAAGCCTTCCTCTCAGCAGGCTCTCAGGTGATTGCTCTCAGGCTCCTGTAATGAGCCACACCCTGCCAGCTCCAGTCAGTTCCCCTTTATGGGAGCTATGCTAGCAGGTTCTGCGCTAACGGGGCTGGTTCAGTGCCTCTTAGGCCAGCACCCTGTTACAAGAATCCACAATGAAAGAGGAAGAGGTGAGGAGAGGACCCACTAAATGAAATGTGGAAGGAGGGTCCCGACAGGTAGGATGCAAGCTGGGAAAGAATGGAATCACAAAAGCTAAGATGGGAAAAGTTATCAAGATAAGCAATGATGTAAACGACAGCTGAGAGTTCAAGGCGAATAAGGACACAGTACAGGTCCCAAGATTTGAATAGGAAAAGGTGATTAGAGACTTTGGCAAGAGTGCTTCCCGGGAAGTATAGAGGGCAGAAGCCAGATTGGTGAGCATCTAGGATAGAATTGGAAAAGAGGAACTCAAGATGGCAATTGTAGACTATCACTGGAAAAGTACAGCAGCATCTGTGCTCTGAATCAAGGATGCAGCTGGGAGGAGAGCTAAACCTGATGTGTCAGACCTAGTGGCATGGAGCTAATCCAGTGTTCTTTCTGTTTGTGTACAGATACTCAAGTAACCTAGTAATGAGAACTCTTGACGTATGCATGTAGTCAACCTCAACACCACTGCCTCATTTCAAACAAAAAGTTACAGCATGGAACTAAAATCTCAGCCTCTCTTTATAACATCTCCTTGTGGATGACTAGCCATCAGCTCAAGCTCAACATGGCTAAAACAGCCCTTGCGTCACCTCTCCTTTTGCATCACTTCAGTGGCTCCCCCTTCTCTATTGCATCAGACATAAGTTGCTGGTGTTCATTTTCAAGGCCCTTCACAGTCAATCCCCATCCTATCTATCAATTCTTATTTGCTATTGAGCTGTCAATGTTTGCCTCCAGTTGGCCCATGATTTCAGCCTCTGTTGCCCACGTTACATTTACAAACAAGCACCTTCATGCTTTCTCCCATGCTGCCCCACATGCTTGGGAGGCACTTCCCATAAACATCCACAAAGTTATCTCATTGTCCATCTTCAAATTCCTCCTCAAAACTCTCCTTGATGCCTACAGAAAACTTGACAATGACTAGGGTGCTGGTGTGCAGAGACAGTGGCCCACCATGCTGACAAATACTGTCTCATTGACATCGGCCTGTCTGTATGCATCTGTCGTCTCGTCTTATACTTAGATTGTAAGCTCCTTGGAGCAGGGACCATCTTTTTGTTCTGTTTGTACAGTTCCTAGTACAATGGCCCATGGTCCATGACTAGGGCTCCTAGGCGCTACAGTCACACAAATAATAAATAATAAATTACCTAAAGAGGAATGGTAATGATTGGTTGAGTCACCTCTAATGTTAGAATGATACTACTTAAAAATGACATAAGCTGAAGAACTGGTTATGGCTATAATTATAACACATTAACAAAAATCAATAATTTTGCAAATTATAACTTAATTTCTTCAAATATACCGATTTACAGAGTTTTCAATTAGTTTTAACTATATAGAAAGTCACTAAGAGACTGTTTGTTAACTAGGGAGGGGGGAAACAGTGACTGCAAAACTAATTGTTTTTGAACAGAAATCTAGTTGCCTCATTCATTAAGTGTTGGAAAAAGATTTTTCTCTCGCTTCTTAATACAGGTCACAATATTTTCTGTTGGTTTTCATTACCCTGAAGACAGATTAAAGTTTAATGCTAATTTTATTATTCTAAAGAACAGCTTGTAGTTCAAAACAATGTTTGCAAGCATGGCAATATTGTGTCCCATTTTACATATACACTACCTGTATCTTGGACAATAAGGTATAAATAAAGCGTTGAGGTCATCTGGCATGTCATCATGAATTTGCCCACAGTCACAAAGCAAAGTCAATTATACAAATAGGAGTAGAACTCAAAATTCCCATTCCTCTGCCCACCCCTTGCTGTAGTTTAAATTTAAAAGATGGAGATTGCCATTCCATTTGCCGGTGAGTTAGATACCAGCTTACCAGCCAGTCTATTTTTACTACAGAAAATGGTAATTCCATAGCAAGTAATACCCTATGCTGAAGAAAATATTGTCTGATTCTAAATCATTAGCTGTGTAATCACCAGAAAGTATGAAATGATGTTTGTAACACAAAAGCAGATTTTTATGCAAAGATTAAACATGCTTTCTTATGTAAAAATGTTTGGGAATATATATTAATGATTAATGTGTTTTATTTTATTTTACCAATGTTATCTTGCAAGTTCCCAATTCTGTAGCATTAATTTCATCTATTTTATATCTTTCTTCAATCTCATTGCAAGGGATTGGGGGGGGGGGGGAAATGCCATTAGGAGATTAAAGTGGAGCTGTGTAAAGCAGTTCGTTAAAAATCTAACCCCTGTCACCACCACCTTAGGGATTTGTACAGAAATGAATAGACCAGAACTATGCTTCAGCTCCTGCTAGTAATGCTGTCAACTGCAAGCAGAGCCAAAAAGAGCTCTGCTTTCTCTTTAGCTCTTTTTTTATAGTAATTCATGACACAAAGTAGTCACTCAAGGGAAGGCGTGCTGTATTGTGGTTAGAGCAGAGGAGTGGGAATTTTGAGTTCTATTCCCACTTGTATCATTGACTTTGCTTTGTGACTTTGGGCAAGTCAGTAGAGGGTAAGATTTTCAAAAGCACTCAGGAACTCTGTTCCCACTGAAGTCAATGGACTGTCATTAGACCTCTGCTGAGCACTCTGAAAAAATCCACCCTTAAATCTCTGTCCTTCAATCTACCCAACTGTAAAATGGAGATAAAACAACATATTTTTCACCCAGCTCCCATGGGCGGCATGTACTTCATTAACTAATTTTGTAATGTACTTTGATTTCTTCAGATGAAAAATGCCACAGAAATGCTAAATATTGTTACCTTAAAGGGGCCTTTTCTGTGATTATCTATAACTTGGGTATCATGGGTTTCTAATTTCAACAATAGATGTGACAATTCTCTTTTAAATTACAAAGCGTTGTACAGTAATCTGCTTTTATTGAAACTGCCTATATCTCAAGAATCCTTCTGATTATATTACAAATCATGCACATAGCAGGTCTATGAAAAAATAATGTTCTCTTGCCACACCCTGTCCCTCATTTATTTCATCTTGCTTCATCTTGTTTTAAACTTAAACTGTAAATTCTGTGGAGGTAGAAGCTGTCTTTCTTAAGTCTATGCAGTACCTAGGAGAATGTGGCCCTGATGGACCTCTCTGTACTACTGTAATACAAATAAATAAATAATAATGTGCAAAGGAAGAGGATGAGTGGCATGAAAACCAATGGATCAATCTTTCAAGTGAATTTAATACTAGCATTCGTTGCCAATTAACAGAGTGGAGTTTAAAGTCCCATGTTTATCCTCCCCCCAAAAAAAACCACATCAGCACTAGTGCATGCTTCCATACATTGCCTCACCAATGTGCCTCAATCATGTTCTGGATGAAGGAGTTCTAATAAAGGTGACAGGGAATCAGTCTTTATGTCATTCAATCTGTTTAAGCCTCTTTCCTGGGAATGCTTACAAAGGTGGCAATTAGTGACAATCAGGGTGGTGGTTTTGTCATCTGTGGACAATGACTGGCTTGAGAACACTAACACATTTCACACTGGCCACCGAACAAGCAGGAAGCGGAGACAACTTCTTGTCACCAATAACTTGGTTAGAATTAAACCAGTGACCTAGAAATGAAATGTTCTACAAATCCCATAGCCCATTCATTCCCTCAAATGTTTTTCCACTTTTCAGACTCATCTTTGAATAGCTAAACCAACTCCAAAGGGACCTCAAGGAAAAGTGCAATTGCCTGATTTTCTATGCTTTGTCATGCCCTTCCCAATTAGGACTATGAGTGAACTTACACATAAAATTACTATTATAAAATTATTATTATAAAAATATGTGCTAATGGCTATTGTGAATAGTGATAGGTGGTGACAGAAAATCAGAGACCAATAAATGTACTTAGTAGGTATAAGAAATAATGTTGTATATGGGAATGATGAGACACGGAACACACAAGGTATGTCTACACAGCAAAAAAAAAAAAAAACCTGCGGTTGGCCCACCCTGTAGGGTCCTAGAGCCCAGGCTCCAGCCCGAGCCCAGAAGTCTACACAGCAAAACAGTCCCACAGACCCAAACCCTGCAAGCCTGTGTCAGCTGGCACAGGCCAGCTACAGGTTTTTCTTTGCTGTGTAGATATAGCCACAGTTCTTCAAAAGTGCCCTGGCCAGAGGTCTGGTACTAACACAGTTAAATCAAATGAGACCAGCAAGGAGGCTATGCAACCTCATCCTTCATATCAAAGGCAAAGCACTATGCACAATTACTAAATACAAAAGTGGAAGAGACTGTGGTAAATTGTGATAAGTGGTAAGTGACAGAAAGATGGGAGATAGTTGGATTCAATCGATGCACTTGGTAGATATAGCAATTAGTGCTCTATGTAGGAAGGGGGATATACAACAGTTCCTGTATCCCCCAAGAGAGAGCCCTGGCAGTGATGAAATTAATCAAACAAAGGAGACAAAAAATAGGTAAGCACACCCTTTCCAAACAGTAAATATCAAAATACAATTGATTTGAAGGTGCAGTCTACTAAACAAACAATAATATACAGAGTTTATAAGTTCCTTCTTCCTGAAGCAGGAAGAAACCCAAGTATATTGAATTTAAGTCTGCTACATGTATGTAGACATATGTGATACTATTTCTGAGGGGAAAGAGCAGTGACTGCATTTTGAGAGGACCATGGTCAAGAAGAAGAGGTGATAGCCGGGGAACTCCTTGTGATATTTTGTCTGCATTGTTTGTTTATTTTCTTAATGATAGAATAGAGGAAGGAATTTTTAAGATACAGTTAAAAAAAATTAGAAACAGGCAAGAGTAGAGATTTGGAGGAAGGGAATTCTTCTAGTAAAAACAGAAATTTAAAAAAGATAAGCAATGGGAAACAACAAAATAATTATTAAAATAAAGTTATCCCCCACCCACTTAATTCAGTCTGATTTATCAAGGTATGCTATTATGTAGCAAGGTGATCTTCCCCATCCTCCCTTCTATTGTTTGTTAAACTCACTTAGTTATGTCTTGTTTTAAAATTAGATTATAAAATCTTCTAGCCAAGGACCATATAGTACAATATGTTTATACAGTGCTTAGCACAATGAGGCTATGATTCTGACTGGGCTTGTAGGCACCAAAGAAAGAAAAATGAAAAAAAATAATATTTCTTGTGAAAGAGAAGAAAGGAAAGGTTTTATGCGTTCTAAAATTTCCTAGGCCTGCTTAGCTCCTTCTCTTTCTTTGTCTCTATAAATGCTCCTCTATCCACTTCCTGAGAGAATCAAAGCAATCAAACCCATGATTTGTTCCAGCTGTGTTTATCGATTGGTGTAGGTGCCTCAGTTTTTCTATTGTTTTTTTCCTGTGCTTCTTCTCTACAGGCTGGGCTCATTGTTGCTGCACAGGACTTTCTGAGTCATGGTTGTGCTGCTTTGATAAAGGCCCTGATCAAAACTCATTGAAGTTAATGAGAATTTTTCTATTCACTTCAGCCGGCTTTGAATAAGCCTTAAATTCAGGTCTCCTTGCTAGGTCTTTGCTGTATTGTCATATTTAGGGTTGGCAGAATTTGATTTTTTTTATATAATTTTGATTAATAATATGTTTTATTTTTAAACATTTTTTCTATTTGTTTCTATTTAAATTTTCACAGTTGCAGGAAATTAGGTGGGAGGGTCCGACATTGTGATTCAAAAAGTTAAAGCTTTATAAGCATAGAAACACAAATTGTCAACAGCACATGTCAAAATATATGAAGTAAATATCCTCAAATCCAACTCTTACTTTGCCTATCTGTGAATTTTGATTATTATTAGTGGAAATATGTTTTCATCAGTTTTTGTGTGCACGGTGAAATCAGCATTTACCAACATTTACTGATGAAAACTTAATCCTTCCAAGCTTAATTATATTGCAGCTGGTCTGCTTCTGTTACTGTTGTTGGATGTAGTTGTGGCTGGTGTTTTACTGACAGTCATGGTACAAATCATCATCTAGTACATCATGGTGTTTATTCCACGCATTACGCTTGGTTCACGTGTCTCTGCCAGTGACATTGTGCTTTGTGTACAACACTAGGGTTCCATGTTTCATGCAGTTCCATACACCTACCTCTGTTACCTAAAACATGATATTGCCATTCCACACTGGAGTTGATTTCATTTCACTGTTTCAAACACTATGGATCTATAGCAAGCATGAAATGTCTGAGTGAAGCAGGGCTCTGGCTCAAAGACAGCTGGCTCAGACTCAGTTCTAATAAGATGGTTGGCCAAGAAACCAGCTCTGAAGAATAGTCGGGAGCTTACCCTGCCTGATGCACAATTTTTTAATTCTGGGGCTTGGAAAGACTAGACATCTGTGCTTGTGTTGTCAAACTGATGCAGCAGCAGGCACCCAGCCTCTGAACAAACTACGGTAGGAGTAGTGGGAAACAGAAGTGGCTAAACCATGACAAGGGGCGAATTGGCCATGGCTTTGTTCTTTTGGTCACTTCGACCCTCTTTTTTAATTAAATCTTTAGTCTCTTTTAAGGAACTAATGGCATTGTCATGGTTTTGCTCTGTTTGTTGAAGGGTACCTTTTTATCTGTTTGTTTTCCAAGAAGAGGAATAAAGTGCAGAGATACTGTATGGCTAATCAGCCGGTGATTGTAAGCTAATTCCATCCAGCAGAACCCCGGGCAACTAAAAGATCTGGATGGCTGGAATCCAAAGATGTAAAATATAGTTCTGGAAAGAACTAACTTATTGGAATTCCAGAAAGTTTAACTCAGGGAAGCAGAAAAGTTAAAATAACTTCCTTTTTTGGGGGAGATCATTTGTCTGTTATTGCACAGACAATATTTAAGGAGATCAAAAGTACAGATTTCACTCATTTTTTAAAACTTCATTTCATAAAATTCTGTCTACAATCTTTTTACAATCTTTTTACCTGTCAATTTTGTGTTTGATATGTATTTCTGTTTCTCATATTTTGTTCTTGTATCACAGTAAACCTAGCTTCCTTATCTTTTCTTTAATACTTTTTAATTGATTTTGAGTTTCACCTCCAAAGGGATGTGCTGTTTTGTATTGATCTTTACTTCCTCCCTTGTGGTGATAATCATGGTGTTGTCATAGCTTGTTTTCCCCTCTGTTGTTTCTGTCATTTATAGTAGATGTAATTACAGTTTGCTTCGCATTGATCACAAAAGAGATTTTTGTTTTCTAAAACTAAGAGGCTGGGGGGGTGTTAGTTATACAAAGAAACAAGAGTAAATTGTACAGAAAATCATAATTTAAACATTTATTTTGATTGAATAGTCCAAATTCATTGCCATTTGCATTGTTAAAGAATCTGTCTATGGAACTTTAGAATAAGAAATCAGGTTCATAGATTTAGAATCCATCAGGCAATGGAATCCTCATGGCTAGACCCTTCTATCCAGGCTGAAGATAAAGGGACTCTATACAGACATAAGAGTCTGTCTGAATGGACTGATGCCTTCGTCCAGGATGATTGAAGAAGTTATATTTAAAACAAACTTTTTCCACCATGTACATAGTTTTCTTATATACAATCATTACCACCATCTTCAGCAAACAGGAAACTGTGCAGCTTGCAGTTAATGGTTGTCAGCTCCCTCTGGAAAGAAAGGTTAGGCAAACTGCTCATGCTTCATTGTTATCTGGTGATTTGAATGTTAAAGGCTTATCCATATTTAAATGAGCTGCAATGTCTTCACTTTAAAACATGTACATATATCGATAATTATACACACATATGTACATATGTTAATGTGGGTGTGCAATAAAATAGCTTTGACATGCCAAATGATTTAAATATAGTAGCTTATATTGTATATAAAGTATACTTTGTTTTTCCCTCTGGGTAATTAGAGTCAGGCTGATAATCCATTAAAATAGTCCATATGATAGAGCGTATTTCTGTTTGTTTCTGATGCTAACTTTGTCAAGGAAATACTATTTGAAAAAGTGCAATTCTTTTATATACCCTCATTTTCTTTATTTAAATGGCAGAAATTATTACTATTAGTATTAGAGCTACATATGAAAAGTAGTATATACAAGCTAGGTAATAGGACTAGCAGTAATAAGTTCTAAAGTCATATCACACCACACAGTATGACTGGTTTGGAACAAGTATATGAAGCATTGTGGACAAACGGAAAACCACCTTGTGATGTCATGCTAATATGTTACTTATTAACAGATTTTAAAAAAAAACCTAGCTT
Source organism: Terrapene triunguis (assembly GCF_002925995.2). Classification (NCBI taxonomy): domain Eukaryota; kingdom Metazoa; phylum Chordata; order Testudines; family Emydidae; genus Terrapene; species Terrapene triunguis. The sequence continues at coordinate 29,349,941 of NW_020664464.1, read as the reverse complement.
GAGCTGGATTCACGCGAAGAATGCACTTCCTACTGCAGTGAAAGGCTGAGCTTTTAAAGGATCACTTTGGAGATCAGCAATTTGTGCTGAATTTGTTGAATTCTGCAGTTAATTCCCTTAAAATGGTGGGAAAAAGGCTTTCCCTGGATGAGACTGTTTTTCATTATGAGAATCAGAACAGCTTCCGAAAGCCCAGTGATGATTCTCCACTCAGCCTTACAGATAGCATCGGATCAGTGTTTATGAGGTAAGCTCAGTATGGTTCAGACTCTGATTGAGCATTCTGAACCTATTTTATATCTGGAGCGAGAGTAGCAGCAGAAGAGTGGGATGGCACCAGAACACCTACACTGCTGGAAACCCTAAAGAGAAGTTTAATTTGTGAAGGCAATGCACACAGTGATAATGATTACAGTTGGATTAGTGACTGCACTTAGTATAAAGAACAGGAGTACTTGTGGCACCTTAGAGACTAACAAATTTATTTGGGCATAAGCTTTCGTGGACTAAAACCCACTTCATCGGATGCATGCAGAGGAAAATCGTCGGAAGATATATATACACAGAGAACATGAAAAAATGGGTATTGCCATACCAACTCTAATGAGACTAATCAATTAAGGTGGGCTATTATCAGCAGGAGAAAAAAACACTTTTGTAGTGATAATCAGGATGGCCCATTTCAAACAGTTGACAAGAAGGTGTGAGTAACAGGAGGGGAAAAATTAGCATGGGGAAATAGTTTTTACTTTGTGTAATGACCCATCCACTCCCAGTCTTTATTCAAGCCTAATTTAATGGTGCACTTGGTATGCGGGAGTTAGTCTGAAGGGAGCCATGTGGGGGAATTTATGGGGGAGTACAAGATTTATGAGACTACAGTTCCTTATTTTTGTACAGCAATAATAAGAATAATTAAAAATAATAAGTAGGACTTTGAATTTGTATAGCATTGTCCATCTGAGGATTTCAAAGCTCTTTGCAGTCATTAAGTCTTATGCCAGCCCAGTGAGGGGGCAAGTATTATTTAGAAAGTAAAAGTGGATTTGAATACAAAGTGGATTTAAAGCAGGGAAGTAGGTCAAATATTTTCTCAAGCATGATGGCCTGTGGGCAACTTTATAGTGCTTGTTAAATTGAGTTTTAAGAGGGATTCTACCATAATAGCAAAAAGTGTTTGTGTGATGTGAGATTTCATAAAGGCTCTCTAGTAAAATGTTCTATTGGAAAAGCTCATATTTCTAAGTGCCAAATCCAGCTCCTCCTCGGCAGTCACAGAGGTCTCCCAAGCAGCACTACCATCAATCGCCACACCATCAGTGTGGTTCCAGTGGCCATGCAGGGTGGACTGTACAGTGGGTGTACAGTTTCCTGCATGGCATAGCACTCTTCTCTGAGCAGGGGTGGAGTGGGAGGAGCTTACACAAGTGAAGGAAACACAAAGGGGAAGACCAGAGGGTACACTGCTATGTGGATCCTCTCATCCGCCCCTTCTGTGGGCAGAGGTGCTAGAACAATTTGTATAGTGGGCGCACTGAGAGCCATTGAACCAAACTGTAAAGCCTGTATATGATGGAAACCACTTCAAGCCAGGCGATGTGGCAGTACCCCTAGTTCCAGCACCTATGTCTGTGGGGGATGGGAACTATGAAAGGGCCTGTGGGCTGAAGTAGCCTCTTGGAATAGCTCTACCACCACTGTAGCTTGGATGAGAATTTTTCACCACTGTTTGGCCCTGTATCTGCCCAGTGTCCCAAATGCTATTAGTAACCACCACAATCTTTTTTACTAGAAATTGGCAATTGATGTGTTATATAAACACAGTCACACAGTGCCTCATCAGGAGCACCCTGACCATTCCCTTATGTAACTGTTATTTTGCTACTCAAGAATAAATCTCAACATGTTAAAATAATTGCAGAGCAGGCATCAAAAATATTGTTTACAGTTCAAGTGAAAATTAGTTTGATGGCCTCACCTCACTTCCTGTGAAATATTATTGTTGTTTGTTTTAATGTTTATATCACCATAATGGCTTTTTTTATCTAACTTGAATATGAGTGAGAGATTGTCTACCAGCCTGAGCACAGGATTGGGAGCCAGGAATTCCTGAGCTAATTAAACGTGTCAGAGGCTCCTTTTGTTTCCTTAAACAAGTCAATTAGGGCCTGATTTTCAGATCAACATCCAGTGTTTATTTGTTATACTCACTTCACTACATATACATGTACACCCAGCTAGATACTACGGATGCTCTGGAAGCAACGTAATCAGCCCTTCGAGGGGTAAAGTTTCCTGTGCCTCATGTCACTCAAAAACAACCTCTCCTGCCAAGTGAAGAGTGGCGTGGACAGACCCTGTGGAAACTCAGTCCAATCCTACTCAGTCAGGTGGATGGTGGTGATCATAAAGGCCTTCAATAAAAACATTCCTTTCTAAATAGCAAACGCTAGAAAAACATAAACTAATTTAACTACAAAAAACAGACAACCTAGCAAGAAGCATGTGTAATTCCATGGCATGACCTGGCAGCTGGAGTGAGCTCTTATGAACTTGTTTTCGGTATGTGTGTCACAGTTATGACACACTCACCTAAAGGGAGGTGTGTGCTGCTAATAGCAGCCTGCTCTCCATGAAATAAGGTTTTTAAAAAGACATGCAGGCTTTTTTATTCCAATTAATATTTTCATTACAATCCTGTTTATTTATAGAATATTATCCATTATCCAGGTGTGAAGATATACAGACAGACAATTTAATATATTAATGATTGTTCTCAGTCATCATAATTAGTCATGCTTGAGGCTAAAGAGCGACTGTATATTTAAGCTTTTATATACCTCTGCTTTTCTCTTGCTGAAATTGGCACTGTGCAGATGAGTATAAATTTGCAGGAATCCAGGGGGCTATTAACATTTCAGACAGGGGAGCTCATCATTTATCACCATGGCAGCATGTTGCTTCTGACAAAGAGCAAGACTTTATTTCAGAAACAGACAGAGGCTATGAAGCTATAACGGAGGCTTCCTTTAGTAGTACAGCATGCACAGCACTGTTTATGGGTCAGGTTTAGCCTGGGATCTGCATCCAAAAAGAGTGTTAACCAAATGCATCTGCAGCACTGTTAGGGTGGATTCATGAAGCTGTCCTGGCTTCAGAGAACCACCTTCCAGCACTCCAGGCCAGAATAACTGGCAACAGCAATGAAGATCTGAACTTCACAGCTGACCTTTATCTCTAAAATCTCTACAGTCAAATCCCCCAAACTTTAGAAAAGTCTCAATCTAGACTCAGATTTGTGGTTTAGGCCAATCCAATGTATCGAATATGTACAAATGAGAATTTTAAGATCATTAGATCAGGGTCCTTATCTTCTCTGGTGTCTGCAAAGCTCCATGTATACCTACTGAGTTCTGTATGTATGGTCATCCTTAACAATAATAAAATGATAAAGCAGGAGTAAAAGACCTGTGTATAGCAGATGCTTTCAGTACATCAGGTGTTTGTAAAGAGAAATGGAGGGTTAGCATTGGCCAGTAATGACTGAAGCTAACTGACAGAAAATCTAAAGAGGACTCGAGTGTGGGAAGCAGTGTATCACGGAAAAGATCTGTGGCTGTAATCTTGGCTGTATTCCTGGTGCTGCCCCGTGATTTGCTGTATGGCTTTGGGTAAATCACTTCATTTCTTCACTTGGGATTCCTCATCTGTGAAGTGGCATTAAGAATATTTACTTATCTATTGCACAGGGGTCTAAGTGAGGTTTAGTTACTTAATGGCCATAAAGCAGTTTGAATATGAAAACTACTATGTAGATGTTAAGCATCTTTATTAGGGATCCATAGATTTAGGTTCTTGTTGCTGAATTTTCTATATTTGTTCAAAATGTGAACTCTCGTTAAACACAAATGAAGTTCTGGTGGTGACAACACTATCCGTCAGAGACCAGCCCAACCCACTCCGCTGTGTTGCCAAGGCTTCATTCAGATAAACTGAAGCAGTAAAGAGAGGCGTAACTTTTCATCTTAAACATGTGCTATCTTTGCAGCCCAGTTATGACCACTTAAAACATTGTGAACTGTTTCACTGCTCAATAACACACCAAACTTCTCCAGGAGAAGCATTTGTCTGATGTGGCCTGTTATATCCGGGACACATTTCTTACAGGTTCCAAAAGCAACAACAACAACAAAAAAACTGCCTCATATGAAATAAATAGTTCAGTAGAAAAATCTGGGGGTTGCCAAAAACAAATTAATGAATAATATTAGCCTCATCCAATTAAAGTCATTGTAGGGAATTAAACAGGCATGACTGGCTTGGTTGGATGAGGAGACATAAGAAAATAACTTGTGATGAGGATAGGATCTCTTTTATAACAGCAGCATGATCACTACAACAGCAACAGAGAGGCAACATGGTCCTAGGTTCTACTCCTGCTTCTGCCACTGATCTGCTGTTTGAACTTGGATAGGTCACCTTACCTTTCAGTTTCTGTTTCCTCTCCCATCCTTTGTATGCCTTTTTTATTTAGAAATTCTAAGCTCCTTGGGTCAGGGACTGTCTCTAACTATAAATACATACACAGCCTAGCTCAGTGAGGCTCTGACCTGGATTGGAACCTCTAGGCACTACTCTAATACAAAAAAATAAGTATTAGTAGTAGTAGTAATAGCAGAAAGGAAAAGGTCTTTGGATAAATGAAAGACAGGTAAAAATGGCTGGGTTACACTGTGATTAAAAGGTGAGTTTTTTGAACTTTAGGTATAAAGGCTACAACAATATACACTGAAGACATATTTTTTTCATAATCTACTTTCCTAATTCTTGATTTGATATTTGTAGTCCACACAGACTAAATTTCCCTCAAGCACTGGATGACATGATCTGCAAGGACTTAACTGACGTGATTAGAAGGCACTATGGGAGAAATCCTGGCCCTACTGAAGTCAATGAGAGCTTTGCTATTGATTTCAATGGGGCCATGATTTCACCTGGTACAAAAACTTACTAGCAGAAGTTTCACTGTTCTGTAAGAGTTGGCTATTATATTATTATTATTATAATAAAGCTGTCCCCACCCTGTCATTTTGGTAATTATCTCCAAGAAGCCCTCAGGGATCATACTGTATTTGGGCCTGAAATCCAGACACTGCTGAGTTTTATTCACAAGAAGGAACTTTACCAGAAGGAAGAGTGGATACTGCACTGATGTTTGTATCCACCAAGAGAAACAGCAGACAGTTTGAGGAGAGCACCTCTTCTGACATGCCTCATAAAAGAAGGAAGGACCAGCCCATAGGTAATGATGATGATAGGAGTCATAACATCCAGGAGGACATCAGAGAGATGGAGGGAATTAATATTTTTGTAGTGTGGGATCATCACAGGAACTAGAGCAATATTTTTTAATAAGCTGAAGTGGAGGAGCTGTGGAAAAAAAAGAGGACATGCAGTTCATGCTTGTGAAGCATGACTGTGAAGAAAGGAATTCAATACAACTATACCAGATATGTGAACTTGGCTGAGCCTGTAGCAAAAACTGTGCTGCAATTTACCCCACTTTCAGGATAAAGGTCTCTCTATCACTCCATACTGGGTGAATGTGATTAAACTGCTATTCAGCCACTTGTGTCAGATGAGTTTGTGAGCATCCTACCACAAAGCTGTCCCAACATACTGTGGAGGTTCAAATAAATAATATGAACATCAGTCCAATCCTTCCTACTAAACTCAGTTGTTCCTCCCTTAGGATTATTCAGAGGCCACTCACACCTCTATTATGTCCAGGGTATTAACGTGCTGCACTTGCTACAGTAAATCAATAGGGAATCAATTAGCATCTCTCTGCAGGGTTCCCCTGTCTGGTAGGTAATAAGGTGGGTCAAAAGAAGAATCCAACTAACCTGTTGTAGTGTTGATGACATTTAATGGGCAAGGCATACTATACAAGTAGTCTGAGTGTTTATATAATGGATAACAATGCTGTACTGATCCTTACCAGAGGATGGATGTGGCATATGATATGCCTGTGGGTCCTTGGAGAGGAAGTGCTGATGATATGGGTGTGAGGTTTTGATTGTGTGTTATCACTGTGAGAAGGCACTTGCCTGATGGTATGGCCTGTGGGATTAATTGTATGCACATTTCCACTTGTGGATAATAGTGTTTATGTCTCATAGTCCTACCTGCTGACTTCTTATAGCAATCTACAGGAAACAGCTCAGGTCACGTATACTGACTATGAGTGTGTGCATAGTTGATTTACTTTGTGCCCTTTGTACATATTTTGTATGCTAAATGACTTGCAGATATTTCACAACCCTTCACTGACTTGCTTGTATGCCAAATAGGAGTGGCTCTTTAGCATGTTTGATAGAATTAGAAGTTGTGCTGCTGTTTCAACATCTTTCCACATGTCTGCATTACGGGTCTCTTGCCAGCACAATTTTTGTATCTGTGTGGTTGTGGTTAGAGCCTGCCCATGTCTCACATGTGTAAAGCTTAGTGAAAAGTCTTTATCTAATCTTATCTTTGTCATTGAAATGACCCTGATAGGATACTTCACAGAATTCTACTATAGATTCATAGATTCAAAGGTCAGAAGGGACCATCATGATCATCTGGTCTGACCTCTTGCACATTGCAGGCCATAGAACTCATCCCCCACCCTCGACCCCGCCTCCTGTAATAGACCCATAAACTCTGGCTGAGTTACTGAAGTCCTCAAAACATGATTTAAAGACTTCAAGTTACAGAGAATCCATACATGGAAGAGGGCACAGCATATGACTATATATATGTGGCCTTATGACCCAGGAGTTCCTGGGTTCAGGTCCTGCCCCAAGCATAATTTGGTGATCATATTGCTTCTCTGTCTGGCTTTAAGCATCTTACTTTGAGGTTGCTTACAGGTCACTGCTTGTTTATCCATGGCCTTTTCTAAGTGGATGTTGGTGTGTGCTATACAACCAAAAAAATATGGCTCTGTTCTTAATGATTGGTCTGTGTTTTGGTTTTGCAAAACATCATCAGCCTGGTTTTGGTTTCTCAAAACTAATAGTCAGTGATATATAAAAAACACATATGAAAGCATGCAGTGAACCCTCATAGCTGCAAAAATATGAGCATTTAAAATAGCACCATCCTTATTGCAATAATCTACCTGCCAGGAGTTTGGGAAAAATGGAACCTGGGTCCGAACTACCTATGTGCTTTCGGGCCAATTCACGGAGATTACTTTATCCATCATTGTGATGGAGACCCCTGCTGAGGTGGATGCATGTCAGCAACTCATGATTCTTTGGGACTAGAGTTCCTAGCCCCCAGAGAGGACTGAAAAGGCATCCTGTGAGCATGTGCGGCTCTCTGCACTACTGTGTACTTCAGGATAAGGAGTATTAAGAACTGGAGGCTTCTTCTTCCCTGGACTGCATTATCTGGTGCTGCTGTGCTGAAGATGCTGCCAGCCCTTCCCTCGCCTGACTGTGCTATATAGTGCTGCCCTGAAGTTTTACTTTTTCTCTTCTCTCCACTACCACAACAGACAGAGAGGCTGGGGGAGGTAAAAGAGGCCACTTCTATGGAGGCTTTTTATTTCTTTAAAGAAATAACCCCATCTGTTAAATCCCCTCCTTCAAGCCCCATTCACCCTTCATTAGTAGCTGCCAGTGTAGAAAAGAAATCCTGGTTTAAATTGTCTTCGGTGCGGAGGGAGCTCCAAAAGCTGCTACACTATTGACTATAATGTTGCATCTTTCTATTTTCTGAGACTGATGTAACTACTGTAATTCAAGTCTATATATGAAGGTGCACAATGATAAAGTGTATTTCCCACTCAAACATCAACCTTCTTTTAAAAGAGGAAAAGAAAATACATCAGCTACTCACATGGTCCCCAATACCGTAGTATCCGAATGCCTCACAGAATAAATTTATGGAAGACTCACATCACTCCTGAGAGGTAGAGACGTGCCCATTTTACAGGTGAGGATCTGAGGCCCAGATCCACAAAGAGATTTAGGTGCCATTGAGATCCACAAAAACCCCACTCTTCTGCCTCCTAGACTCACTCAGTGCCTAAATTTTTGCTGTAAAAGTCTTCTAAAGGTGCCTAATTTCTGCCTCAGGCATCAGACACCTGCCTGAGGCAGTGATGCCCAAGTCCAATCTCACACCTAAGCCCCAGTGCAATCCTCAAACCAGATGAAGATAGGCATTGATTGCCCTGCCTATCTCACCTGCAGTCCATTAGGGGTGCTCTGAGGAGGCCTTCCTTATAAACTTTAGGCCAGCAGTTTGGGAACTCATCCATGCTGTGACAGACCCTAGTTCAATTCCCCCCTTTGCCTGATCAAAAGATTGCATTTGAACAGGGATTTCCCACCTCTCAGTGTTGCACACCTAAGTCCCTTTGTGGCTGCAGGCCTAAGTGACTTACCCAAAGTCAGACAGGAAGTTTGTTGTAGAGCGGGGCCTCGAACTCAAGTTTCTGGAAGCCTAGGCTAGCTTGCTACAGTGGCCAAAATTTTGAAATTCAGGCCTTATCTTCACTACAAAAAAATGCACGTGTACACACACGCGCGCGCACACACACACAAAAGATATTCGTAACTAACTTGAGGTTAAAGCTTAGGGCTTGTCTACCCAGCACAGCAAAGAGCTCTCCAGGGCCTGCTATGTAGAACACTCTAATTGGGTAGGTCCTGCTGGTGCACTCTAAAAGGTACCAGAGAAGTAGTAACCGAGTTTCTAATGATAGGATGGGCAAAAACCGTGTCAGCTGTGACAGGAGCAGCATTTCAGGTAGTAACTATATGAATGGCTGAAGACTGACAAGCAGGACTCAAAGGGAAACAGAACATATTCAGTTCTCATATATACCTGATGTACTGTTGAGCAGTAATGGTAGCGTTGGTGAGCAGGGTTCTGACTACAGCTGGTTTTTGTTCAACCAAAAAAATGGTTCAAATTTGAAACAAAAAAGCAGAATTTTTTATGTTTCTTCAGAACAAAAGTTGGATAAGGGGCACGGGGTCCCGGGGGGCAGTCAAGGGACAGGGAGTAGGGGATAGTTGGACAGGCGTGGGAGTCCCGGGGGACCTGTCAGGGAGCGGGGGTGTGGATAGGGGTCAGGACAGTCAGGGGACAGGGAGCAGGGGGGTTGGATGGGGGTGGGGCCCCAGGGGGGGCGGTTAGGGGCAGAGGGTCCCAGAAGGGGGGGGTCAGGGGACAAGGAGCAGGGGGGATTGGATGGGTGGGAGCTTCTGAGGGGGGCAGTCAGGGGGTGGGAAGTGGGAGCGGGCAGATAGGGGGTGGGGGCTAGGCTGTTTGGGGAGGGACAGCCTTCCCTACCCAGTCCTCCATACAGTTTTGAAACCCCAATGTGGCCCTCAGGCCAAAAAGTTTGCCCACCCTGATGTAACATGTTTGATTTTGACAAAACTGAATTTTCCAGCAGAAAACTGTTCCTTTGAAAGTGTTTTGACCAACTCTACTTATGAATTCTCCAGTTTTTACAATCTAGATTTTGTAATAGTGACCGTGGTATCTGAATGATACTAGAAAGAAGATGACCTGTGCTGGGATGGTCAATAACATTATTCTAGTCACCACCTATCATGGTAGGTTCTCTTTCAGAAATCAGAATTTTTTCAGTGTAAAGAAAAAAAAAAGACCAGTGTGGATCTAATATTTCAGATACAAAATTAAAGTATAATAAATACAGATTAGTCTTTGCAGAACTATACATAGCAAATCTATCTGAAGCATTCAGAATATCTTATAGCTCACCTTCTTTTAAGTCCATGTAGGGCTGAGGAAATATGAGGCCAAATTTTGGGTATAGGTGCTTATTTATAGTATTATTAATATTTATATCATATGCTTAAAGCAATATTAATTCAATTTTGTTTAAATGGAAACAAATTGGACCATTAGAGGGAGCTGTTCAGTGTGGCTTTCATCTAGCACAGTGGTTCTCAACCAGGGGGTACACAGAGGTCTTCCAGGGAGTACATCAACTACTCTAGATATTTGCCTAGTTTTACAACGGTCTACATAAAAAGCACTAGTGAAGTCTGTGCAAATTAAAATTTCATATCATGACTTGTTTACACTGCTATATATACTATACAGTGAAATGGAAGTACAATATTTATATTCCAATTGATTTATTTTATAATTATATGGTAAAAATGTGAAAGTAAGCAATTTTTCAGTAATAATGTGCTGTGACACTTTTATATTTTTATGTCTGATTTTGTAAGCAAGTAGTTTTTAAGTGAGGTGAAACTTGGGGATAACGCAAGACAAAGCAGACTCCTGAAAGGGATACAGTAGTCTGGAAAGGTTGAGAGCACACTGATCCAGCAGCCCTACACCAACACTCTGGGAAGAAAGGAGGGGAAAAACCAAGGGTAGTAGGGGTGTCAGGCAAGGGACCTTACACCTCTCATTATCTTTTATTCATACATCTCACATCCTTCCTATATCCCAATCTAGTTTGCCATCCTTTGCTGTGTTGTATCCAGATTAGGCCCTGATCATGTAAGTTGGTCTAGTAGATCCAGTTTCAGGATCAAGACCTTAGACTGTAGACTCCTTGGAGCAGGTACACATCTTTGTTATTTGTTTGTAAGGCATCTTGGCACAGTAGACGTGAAATAGCCATGAGCTATGCTTTATAATACAATGATATCTATGTTTTCCAAGAGTACTTTTTAAAAGCTATGGAATTACAATTAGACACACTAGGATATGGACTTTTACATAATAACAGCAGGTCTCTGTTGCTGACAGCAGTTGATCTTCACATAGTTTCCTTGCTGCACCTATTATACAGGGGCAATTACAACTGCATAACAACACAAGCTCCACTGTGCCTTCTCCTTTATGTCAGAAGATTTGCCACAATCTCAAAATAAAAGCCACATTAGCACCTGCACATCCAATAGCTTAACATATAAAGGGAACTCGTTCTTATATAACTGTGTCATTGTGATCAAAGACCATACTACATACCTTACTATAGAATGTATTTGTTGCACCAACCATTTCCTGACAAGACCTGGTCACAGATTTTCTATTCCGAATCGAAAATATGTATATAAATAGTCTGGTGCCTGAATTTATTATTTTCAATTCTAGATTTTACATTTTCTTTGTAATGAAAAGGCATTGTGTGAAGGCTGTGTCACACAGCATTTTGTCAATGAAATGTCGTGCATTGAGAATTTGCCAAGACCCGTTTACTGAGTAAGATGATGTGCCATGGAACAAAGTGCTACCACCTATTTGTGAGCAGAGATTGGGGATACATTTTCCAATCTCTAGTTTGCAGATAGTAGTTTATCTGAGCACAAGCATCTTGTTCAGCTTGTGCCTAATTTTGAAGCTGTAGCCCACAGAGGCTTGGGTTTCTTGAAAAATTATGATTTGCTAGAGAGTCACTTTTAATTAATTTAGACATGAGAACTAAGTTAGTTTCAAGCAGCTACAAACTAACCTCTAAGGAAACGTAAACAGATTTTTAAAATATGCAAGCATTGTAATTAGTATCCTCTCCACTAAATCATTTCCAAGCTATTCCCTTTCCCCCACCACACATACAAAATCACAACAGATAGGCATTATGCAAAGAGCACCTCATATACATTCAGGTTAGATGGCTTATTTTAGGCTAAGAAAAATCTAATGTACGTATATTGGCACCTATGACTATGATATTTGAGCACTTCAATCTTCAACTTATCTATACTCACATGCCCCTGTGAGTTAGGGAAGTATTGTTATCCCCATTTTAGAGATGGGGATTTGAAGCACAGAGACTAAGGGGCAGATTTTTAAAAGCGACTTGCCCAAATCTGTGGCAGAGCAGGGTCTAGGTTTCCTCAATTAAAAATGAATGCCCTAACCACTGGACCATCCTTTCTAGAAAATAAGTGTAAGTTTTCCACCAGAGAGAAAGCAGAGTACGTCCCTCATTCTAAGTCCCCGCTCCTTAAATCTTAAACTGTTTCACAGTCCTGGTTGACAAACCTCTCACATTTAAAGATTCTGTACATAGAAAGCTACGTAGCTACATACAACATGGACAACTCTTAGGGTACATCTACACTACATACCCACCGTAGCTCTGATTGAGCTAGTGTGCTAAACATAGTGTAGCTGTGGCAGCACAAGTAACAGGAGTGGCAAGCTGCCCTGAGTAGTATCCATCTGAGACCAATGGCACATAGTCAGGGCAAGTAGCTGCTCACTTCTGTGGCTATACCCTATTATTAGCACGCTAGGGTGACCAGAACTAGTGCGGGTAGGTCATCTTGAGCAGAGAACCACACCCCCAGCTCAACATGTAAACAGACCTTCAGAAGAATGAAGGTTACAGTTGTCTAAGTATTGGAAGGTCAGGGGCCAAGTTCGCAGCTGATGTAAGTCAGCATAGCTCCATTGACATCAGTGAAGATACACCAATGTATACAAATCAGGAATCTTGCCATGGATTTTTAATCTGGTCTTTAGAGTCTCCAGAATTAGCTTTGACATTTCAACAAAACAGCAGGTTCTCTCACTAGATTTCTGGAACTTCCTGCTTCCATTTGGCCTCACAGTACTCTAAGAATAGTATCTCTCTAGCTATGTTGGCACTTTCACTTCTGATTCCAGATGTGCTGATCCATACAGACATTTAAAATAATTCCAGAGGCAGGGTATTAACCAGGGCCACCAATTTTCAGACTTGGGTGCCTAAAATAAAGTAATGTTATGTTGCAACCTTCCAGAAAGAGTATTTTATGTAACTTCTCTTTGTGTATGCCATGAACATAACAACCTAAACTACACACACGCACAAAGCCTGTTGGGCTGCAGCCTGGACTTGTAGCCATTGCTGTAGGGTGGCAGCAGACTTGGACATACCACTGCTGAGTTCCTCTTGCCACTGTACGACATGTTTCATTTTATCTCTAATGTAGGGTGTGCCCATAATCCCACTCCAATTACCACATATAAGCAGGTAAAATTCCCACCTTACTCTGAACAATCTAAACACACTGGCTATAGGCTAAAGGTTACCCCTTCACATATTTGTCTTTATTTTTAAATTAAATTAAACAACAAATCAGCTACAAAATCTACCCTAAACTTCATCCTATTCTTTCTCCACAAGTATAGCTACTCATAAATTGATTTTCCTCCCCCAAGCTTCTCTGTTTCCTCTCTGCTCAGAGAGGCACCTGCCCTTTTAATTCTCCTGGATTAGAGTTAATGAGCCTCACCTGGTCTGGCTAGCAACATGAGATTGCAACAGAAGCCTTGCATCTCCCTGCAGAATCCTAGAGCTCATTCTGTCCCAGCAAGTGTGAACTCTGTAACAGCTTCATAGTATACATAGTTATACTTATACATAGTATATTTCATAGACTAATACTTAGTACTGCCATGAGTGCAGGGGACTGGACTAGATAACCTCTCAAGGCCTCTTCCAGTCCTACAATTCTATTACAGAAACTATTTTATTTTACTAGATTAATAAATATTCAATAATAACAATACTCAGTACTTTCATAGTACTTTACATTTCCAACTGTTGTATAAATACTAACTAATGAATGAATCTTCACAACAACTCTGGTGATTGGTTAGCATTATTATCCACATTTTAAAGACAAGAAAAATAAGGCACTAACTGAGGTTAAGTGACTTTTTTTCAAGGCCAGTCAGCAAGGGGTCTGATCTTGCAGCTCACTTGAGCTGTCTTGTTGAAAACAGAGAGAGAAGGTGGATGAGGTAATATCTTTTACTGGACCAACTTCTGTCCAGTAAAAGATATCACCTCACCCACCTTGTGTCTCTAATATCCTGGGACCGACATAGCTACAACTACACTGCATACAACAATTGTTGAAATCGGTAAGAATACTCAGGTGAGGATGAGCTTCAGGAAAGGGTACCAAGTCACAGCAGAATATACATATTTCTTTACACTCTCTGTTACTCCTGGAGATATGGGGCAAAATCAATAATAGCTATATGCAATGGCTAGAAATTTAGGTCCCAGTCCTTAACACATAGACATATTTAATTTTAAGTATTTGCAGGACCAGGGTTTTATATAGGCACTTGGGAATTGTTATATTGGATCAGACCTGTGGTCCATCTAATCCAGTATCTTTTCTCCAAGAGTAGACAGTACCAGATGCTTCAGAGGAAGCTATAAGAAACCCTGCAGTAGGCTTCACCCATCATCAGACAAAATTCAGCTGAGAATTCTATTGGTACTACATAAAGAAGAAAATCTGAAATACATACAAATGTCCAGATCCTACTTTGGGATCTACTAGCAAAGACCTCTTTTTCTGTGTGGAGTCTCGATGACTCTACTGGATTGGGGGTGGTGATTTTGATACAGACTTAAACATGTATTTATACCATACATTTTAAATGTCTTGAAAATGGGCCAGTTTTGTAGGGGATTTTTTTATTTTATTTTAGTCCTTATCATATTCATGTAAATAGATATACAATCCACACCTTTAAACTTATGGTATTTTATGTAAAGAAACTATATATATTTTCTACCTGGACCTGTTACCCATTATGAAATACAATCAGAAATCTGGAATGTTTTTGATACTCTCATTTATATTTCATTGGTAGCATGCAGAGGCCCCTGTGTGAGATGCTGCCATTTAATATTTCTCTCTGCTTGCAAATTCAGCAGCATCCTGCTGAGTACAAGTGGGGGGTCTGACATTAGATCCTACTGTATATTTGTTGCATGATGTTAGATGGTTTCTTGGGGCTGCCATGCCAACCTAGGGTGTTGCTAGACAGAGGCAGAAAAAGATTTATCTGAGCCAGCATAGGTGAAAACATCAGTTCTAGTGAATTATTCTAGTGATTAGTGAGTTATCCTAATATAGAGGGTTCACACTGCTGGCACCTAGGTAGACTTCTTCAGGGTAATGCCTATATTAACAGTCACAGGTAAATCTTGGGACATAAACCTAGAAGGTGCTGAGTGTCTCATGAGAAGTGCCCAAAATTTCCATGTTTGCTTATGTTAGAAATATCAGGAATGTAGAGTTTGATCTTTCTTGGGTTTGCAGGAGGACCTTAGGAGGTCTCAGATATGTTTACTGTGAGATCTAAGATGCTAATTGAAGGGGCAAAGGTGTTGGACTTCAACAGAGGCTTCCTTTATCCAAAATGTGAATTAGTCATTGAAGTGAAATATGTTCAAATTTAAAAAAAACACAAAAGAATGAATTTTAAACATTCTGCTTTCCCTTGCTCAACTTTTATTCTCTTGATCATCCTCCATTGTCATCAATGGAAGATTTGCCATTGACCTAATGGGAGCAGGATCAAGCCCCTAGCCTTTGTGATGTCATCATTGCACTCATTCTCCAGACAGCATAAAAACTTTCAGTCTACAGAGACCTGAGTTTCTAATGTACAAGCAGGAAAATACAAAACCCATCCCCTCTCAGGCCTTCTTTAGACACCAAAAAGTGCCTTTTTTTTTTTCACCTGTAAAGAACCTGTCTCTTTTTGTAAGTGTAGATTGAAGTTGAAGAACACTGGGACAAACAGTATCCCCACTCCTTACCTCTTCCTCCCACCCCCTATTATTATGATGATGTAGTTTACTGCCTAATGGCTGACTGGCACCCTCCATGATGCATAAGTATATAAGCCTGATTCTGCAACTTGTTGCATATGGGAAGACTGTTGTACCTATAATTAACACTATTGATTTCAAAAGGGCTCCATGCAGACAGATGCAACAATTTGCAAGATCAGTGGTGTCCTTTGTGATGCACTTTGAGATCCTTCAGGATGAAAAACACCATAAAAATGCAGTAGGTTATTGCTGTTGTTATAAATCAACCTAAGTTTTTACACCACACTTATCACTATGGTATCTCAAATATAAAAATACCTGTCATCATGGCCAACTTGTCAGTCATCCAGGTTGGGACCACTACTCCATGCCTATTGTCTGCTCTGAAAATAAACAAAAATTGGCTCTTTGGGGCAGCAAAGGGTTAATGGCACAGCCACTTGCGTCTTGTCATCGTTGTCATTCCCATATAAAACATTAAATAGACCTTTTGTTTAAGTAATCAGGAGGCAGTACCCGATGAGGCAACATCCTGTTTGAATAATTTAAGTTGTGTAAAAGACCAGCCGCCTGGTGTAATCTAAAAAGACGCGATCATGGTGTGTTGCCTCAGTTCTTTGTCACTGTTATTATATCTTAAGTTATATAAAGTCAGCGCTTGTAATTATGTTTAACATCATTAAATCCTATTTTATAGCTTCATTCCGATAAATTTATGGTTTAAAAAGTAAAGCAGCTGTGAATTGTTATCACCGTGTTTCCACCTGCTTGGCTCATTAGTTTCCTCTCCCAGAAAGACTTGTTGAACAGGCTTTCTCCCCGCCTTCCTTCCGCCTACCCCCACCCCCAACTACTGGTGGGGTGGAGAAAAGGATGTCTCTTTTCTTTTTTTCTTTTTTCCTCCTCCTTCCTTTCTCTCTTCTGCCTTCCCTTTACCATTAGGTCCCGCAGATAGGGCCAGTTTAAACTTGCTCAGGTTAGCCAGAGATAAAGAGCTGGGCTTAATTTGCTCTCTGGAGTTTCAAGAAAGAGTTGTGTGACAGGAAGGGAGGGAAAAGCTGGAGTGAGTCTATTTCAATTGTTGGTAGTAAGGGGTAGAGGAGGAGACACACGGATACTCACAGAGCGCTTTCTGCAGACGGTGCTAATGACTGAACAACAGTCTGATGTGGAAGAACTAAAACCTGTAAGGGCTGTCAATAAAAGAGAAAACAAAGGTGTCCTACTCCTGTAAGTATCCGATGTATTGTCTGGAAAGTCTCTGCGCCTGTTGCTTGTGGTGTGGGGCTGAGCTGAACTATCTATACAGTATCAAAAGGAAAAAATCCTGTGTACGTTTTATGTTGTTTCTTAACTTTTGATACTGGCTGCCTTATGATTCTGCTATTTTCTTTTACAGCTGTTAACGCTGGAACTTAGTAGAGAGACTACAAAGTTTCAGGAATGCAGGCTCGATATGATCATGTGAAATTAAGAAAATATTTGAACGCCAATTGCGAACTGTTTATAGTACAACTACACGTGACTAGTTTTGTAACTCAAAGACCACGAATAGGGCTGAGCAGAACTTGAGTCTGGCTTTCTTTAAAGCTGGGAGACTAGAATGCTATCTGAGGAACATGTAAATATCTTGTCCTCGGAGTTCTGTCTGCCAGAATTTATCTTCACGTTTGTATCCAGTGCTTTAACAAAGATTGTATTGTACAAAGTCTAGTCATTAAAGTAACAATGATGTACTATCTCAGATGATTTTAGTTTGTTTTCTAAAAGTGGTTTGAATCCCTCCTCCCCCCAGCTTCAGAACAAGAAATTGGGAGGGTTAAGTTCACCTTCATTCAGAGTAATGGAACTATAATTAGATCCAGCCTAAAAAACCCTCTAAACATCTCGTTGTGAGTTTCCTTGAAAGCACAGGACACTTTATGGGGTGTAATGCTGGTTTGCAGGCAGCATACCATAGTTCTGATTCTGATTCCCCCGAGAACAGTTTTATTCTGGTATAATTCCATTGACTTTCGACACGGGTGTAAATTATACTAGAATCATTCTCCTCATCTCTAAGTGGAGCTGAAGTGAAAGGTCAGAGTTTCATTTGGTATAACCAAAATGCTGCTTCCCTTTTCCCTGGTTCCCCTAATTTAGTGGTACTCTGTATTTAAGGGGAGGGAAGGAGTTTTTGATTCCAAAGTCGGGGGTGGGGGAAGTAATAACTATTGACTAATGGAAAACTGACAGGAAAATCGTATTGTGTAAAGATCAGTAGAGCCCTGCAAATCTGCGTTGTATCCACGGATGTGGATATCCGCGGACCATGTTTGCAGATCGGATGCAGATACAAACCGCGCAGGGCTCTAAAGATCAGTATCTCCAGCTCTGTGATCAGTGTTCACTCTATACTTTAGTGGCCGTGATACCCAGGAACTCATTCAAACTTAAATTTCTTTCCCTTTTTAATCTTTGAAGGTTCTTGCACTCTGTATGGTGAGTGACCTTTTTATACTGAGCTTACTTTAGAAAGGGGGAAAAGCTTTAAAGATAAAATGGCCATTCCAAATACAACATTAATATGTGAGATTGACTAGAAATGTGTCCCTCCTGAAAGGGCTGGTGTTTCTTTTAAATCATGCCTTCATGATGCTTCTTTACATAGTTATTTCTTCACTATGGAAAAAAATGCTTGTGTTAAAATATCCATGATACAGGTGGGAACAGAAGGCGGAGAAAGATGTTGGTAAAATTTTCAAAAGTGCTTAAGTAACATAGGAAGCTAAGTCTCATTTTCAAAAGTAACTTAGATTCTTCAGTCTCATTGAAAGTCAGTGGCACTAGAATCCAAAGTTACTTAGATTCCTAAATTCCTTGAGCACTTTTGAAAATGTTATCTGAAAGCTTTTAAAAAAAAAAAACAACAACAACAAAGGAAGACAGAATGAGAGAGTGTGTGTTTGTGTCTCTGTGTGTGTGTGTGTGTGTGTGTGTGTATACATACACTCAGTGACTGCCAGAAGGACTAGAACTTGAGTTCATGTACAAGTTCAATTTTTTATTAACTTTGCATTAGAGATTTCCTCCTTAAAATTTTTCCTTAACACTTACAACAGCATTCCTTCATGAAGAAGAAGAACCCACCTCAACCATCATTTTGGGTACTATTTGAACATCCCACTACCTCCTCAACATGTTTATGTAATTGCATCTTTTTAAATCCAAAGAACTAATAATATATACACAACACGCTGATCTTTCACTATTTCAACATACCGTATGCTCTTTATCCCCTCCCTATTTCGTCTTATCCCCACTCTGTTTAGTTCAAGATAAGATCCTTGTATGGCTTTTAATAGATAAGTAATTTATGACATACATACATCCATGTATAACTGATGATGCAAACCACATGGAGCACTGTCAGTTAAAACTGAACTCCTGTCTGTTTTGCCTGAATATGATAGACCGCATGATAGTTCTAATAGAGGGAGTGGTTTGTTCTGGTTTTCTTGGTCAAAATTTCCCCTGTTGTTGTTCCCTACTAAAAAGTTGTGCAGTGTGCTGTATACTGTTTAGCTTCTGCTTACTGCCTGACAGATGGCTGCATTTCCTGTGTGCTGTATGTATGTAGCTTGTGACCGTACAAACAATCCTTCAAATGTAAAATACTCTTGGGAAGTTGAAAATACTTGATGCACAATTTTGCAATAAAATATTGAAGAAAGATATGACCAGTGTTACTCACACACCACCCAGAGATTAGAGTTCTACCCAAACCAAATATCCAGCTCCAAAGAAACCTGAATTTGGGAGAGTTTGAATTTTGCACCTTAAGGCCTCATCCTTGTTGGAAATTACAGTTCCCAGTTACGCATCACAGATCATTAGAACTGGTCAAAAATTTTCCAACACAACCCTTACCTGTCAGAAAATGCTGTTTTTGATGGAATCTGAACAGTGTGATGACACTTTTTTGATGGAAACCATGTAAGCAAGAAAGCAGGTCATCCTGCC
Organism: Terrapene triunguis; assembly: GCF_002925995.2. Lineage (NCBI taxonomy): Eukaryota > Metazoa > Chordata > Testudines > Emydidae > Terrapene > Terrapene triunguis. Next base: position 29,330,311 of record NW_020664464.1, on the reverse strand, counting down.
TGGGCTGCCTCTACTCCCTAGGAAGTGCCTCCCAGGCCTGCTTGACACCCCATGACTCCAACTTCCTGGAGAGTTGGGCACCATGGAAAGGCAGCTGTCCATGGAGCTAGGAGAAAGCTGAAAAATTCAGTTCTCCTAAAATGGAATTTTTCAGAATGTGCCCACCTGTGAAAAATTTTAAATCTTTGACTTTTCATCTGGAGTTGGGACTAAATTTTGTCCAACCCACTGAAATTTCTCACAGGAGGATCATTCCATTTTACATCCAACTCGAATCTCAGTCCTGTAAACACATTGAAGAGGATGGAGAACATAAAAGGCAGCGATCTCATTTTCTGGAAAGGTGTATACACTTCCAACACTTGTATCTCTGGTCCAAACAGGTGCGCTCCCAAAATACCCACCACAGTGAAATGCATTGGCAGAAATAACTTGTTCCTGAAGCATTGCCTCAGGAATGAAAGAGGCATGTTCTGCATTTTTCCCCCTTCCCATGTGGGGAAGGGAGCAACTATGTCCCATACAAATGAAGAGGCAGTTCCCTGAATCACTCTTGAGCTCATAGACTTCCTACAATTGATGGCCCTGACCCTGCATACAGATCCATTTTGGTGGAGTCCTACTAATTTCAATGGTGCTTTTTATGGTGCAAAGGTCTGGTCATGTGGATCTGGTTGTGGGACCTATGTTTGTTAATCATATAGTTATATTTTTTTGCATAGAATAATATGTGAATTTTAGACTAAATATATACACTTGGACTGCATAATACTACCATAGGCTGTGTGAGTCTAAATAGAAGATACTTATGAGATCCTCTTCTAGTTACAGTAGCACATAAAATCAAGTGCACGTGTAGTTTAAATGACACTCCTTTTAAGGGTGTCTTGTTTGATTTTTACTACAGCAATCTTTTTATTGTTTAAAGCAGAAGTTGGGTGCATTGCTTATCTGATTTCTGAAAACTCTCAGAGCACTAGACAACATATTAAAAAAAAAAAAAATCAGTGTTGCATTAATTGTGGAAGTATGTGACTTTGTGAGTGCAAAGGATGTAAACAAACTCTGCCATCAAAGGGTTTCATGTCACTTGAAACTTTGTAATGTTGTGTTTTTGTAGAAACAAGTAATGCAATCCTTATGACATTAGATCATGCGTTTAAAACACTATCAGACCTGTTTTCTTACACTTACCCACCACACCTACTCCCATAAGCTTTTCTGGCAAAGCTTCAATTTTAAGAGAAACTGGGTTTCCTGATAGGTGGGCAACCTTACTAGTAGGTGCTGCTCCCAGCCTTGCCTATAATGCATGCTCTGGACCTGATTTTCAGAAGTGCTGAGCACCTGCACTTGTCTGACTTCATTTGCAGTTGTGGCTCTTCAGTACTCCTGAAAATTAGGCCATGTAAAATTACCCTGGTTGCCCTGCAGGTCATGTATACTGTCAACGCACACAACTGCAAAGCTGCCTGTCTAAGGTTTGGTCTACACTAAACCCCCAAATCGAACTAAGGTACGCAACTTCAGCTACGTGAATAACGTAGCTGAAGTTCGAAGTACCTTAGTTCGAACTTACCTCGGTCCACACGCGGCAGGCAGGCTCCCCCGTCGACTCCGCGGTACTCCTCTCGTCTAGCTGGAGTACCGCAGTCGACAGCGAGCACTTCCTGGTTCGACTTATCGCGTCCAGACAAGACGCGATAAGTCAAACCCAGAACTTCGATTGCCAGCCACCGAACTAGCGGCTGGGTGTAGACATACCCTAAGTCTTACTATGTGATACCTGAAAAAGAGCTCTGTGTAGCTCACAAGCTTGTCTTTCACTAACAGAAGCAGGTCCAATAAGTTATTACATCATCCAGCTTGTCTCTCATACTGTGTATGTCACATACAGGAGCATGAGTTTGTGTAGGCTTTTGCTCTACACCAGCTAACCCCATTGACTAAACTCCTAAAATAACAAGATTCCAAACCTCTTTCGTACCACTGTTGTTACTCTTGCACAAAGATAAAGAAGAATTTTTGCTGGCAACTGTCATGACCCTACTGGTCTTCAAGATGGGTCCCCAGTTGACTGTTGCCTCTCTGCTGCCACCCAGTGGCTCGCTACTAATCATCTGAGCAGGAGAGACAATGAAACCTGAAGTGACATCAAGGAGGACTTCCCAGGGCTTGATTGGAGGAACACCATGAATCCTGATTTGTCAGGGCTTCCTATTTAAACCCACAAGAAGTTGTCTCCACAACTGGGCTCTACCTGGCTGTTACGTTGGACCCTGCCTTCTTGCCTGACTCATGAATCCTACTTGCCTGCCTTGCTCCTGGTTCCTGCTTTGTTCTTGATCCTTGCCCTGGTCTCCGAATCCACCTCTGACCCTTGGCTTGACTCCAACTCCGACTCCAACCACTAGACTTAGCTGCCTACAGCCCCAACAGCAGCTTTATAATTGGTGCTCTCTTTTAATGTTCAACAGTGGCCAAAGGACCCTCAGTGTGTCAGATCTGCTAGTTGATGCCCAAATATAATAACACAGAATCTTTTCTCTTCCCCACCCCTGCCACGCAAACACTTCTATCCTGTAGTTGGAATAGTGGTTTATTTCCTTCCTGAGGCTAGAACAGATCCTCATTGTCAACAGGCAGTTGCCAAGAGAACCAAACCCACCCTACTATGCTTAATCAGAGAAGCTATACAAAACTGCTCTCATTTGGAAGCTGCTCTATATCTCTTTTGAAGAATAAATATGTGAACTTTGTACAGGTTCCCAAAGCAGATGTTGCAGTGGGATCTAATACTGTCACCCAGCTGACTCTTCCCACTCTGCACCCCCCTGACCAGACAAATGAGTTGACAGGCCCTTGAGGAAGAAAGTATAAATTTCATTTACTATGCAGGCATATGTTACTGCCAGCCCTTATGCTAGAAGAGCTGTTGCTTGGTCTAACAACCTTCAAAGATAAAATCAATATGAAGAAAAATGTCTTAACCAGTATTCTTTGACAACTCCCAAGATACAATTAAGTTCTCTGCCAGAGCTATTTCCTCAAATGCTATATTGCACAAGAAGCTCTGGCTCAGGATGTAGAAGGCAGATAGCCAAGTACAGCAGCTTCTGTCTGTCTCTCTATTTTCCATAGAAAGAAAGCTCTTCAGGGAGCACTAGCTGAGTCAAATGGAGAGAAATACTCAGTTTTCTCACAAACAAGGTAAAAAGCCAGAGGCCTCTACAGACACTTTGTCCTTTTTCCATTGACAAGACAGCGAGAGAGTCTCACCTGAGGGAAGAAGATACACAGGTGACAATTGCCTGTCTGTCTACTTCCAGCCTAGTCCAACCTATAGAACTTTACAATCTCCTTATCATAAAATGCTGCGTTGTGATTATTGTTAGGTTTACCCTAGAACAAAAGGCTGAAGGCAATGGGGAACAAATATATCTGAATGGAGGACTATCCAGGGCCAGGCTGAGGACTCTTGATGGCTTTCCAATATGTATATGAGCATGTGTTTGTGACTGACTGACTGTAACACCTCCTGGGTGTCCCAGCCTATGATGGAGGCTACAGTGCAAAAGTGAAGGATGCAGTGCAGTTTACAATCAAAATGTTCACGAAACAGCATGGAGTTTGCTGATTCACTAATCTGTCACAACCACCTTAGGCTAGGTCTACACTACAGCAGGGTTCCGACCTAAGATACGCAACTTCAGCTACGTGAATACCGTAGCTGAAGTTGCGTATTTTAGGTCGGCTTACCTGGTGGTGAGGACGGGGGAAAGCCGACCGCTGCCGCGCTGCCGCCGACTCCGCTGCCGCCTCTTGTCGAGGTGGATTTCCGAGTCGACGGCAGAGCGATCAGGGATCGATTTTACCGCGTCCTCACGAGACGCGGTAAGTCGATCCCCGATAAACCGATTGCTACCCGCCGGATCGGCGGGTAGTGAAGACGTAGCCTTAGAGAGGAAAACTCTACAGAAGGTTGGCTGGTGTGAAAGATGACAATGTGTGGCAATGGTGGAGATGGCTGATACAAATTGTAGCAAGAAATGTCACTATAGCAGACTGATCCCCAGCGCAATGTGAAAATGGGAGAAAAGATGGCTAGATTGCCAGAGGTGGAAATCTTGTACTAATCTTGTATTGCAACATAAAAAACCCTCTTCAATCTTATTTCATGACACTGTAGGAGAGGGAAAAAATGTTTATTTGTATCTGCAAAGTCCTGGTCAAAGGAGCTGTTGAAGATTGTGCAGAGCCTAATTAATCCAGACTGCTTACATCCAGGATTAGAGTCCAATACTTCTTGTTGCGAGAAGTCTTCATGTTTCCTAGTGGATAAGATTGCTCGGATCAGCTGTCTGTCTCCATGGAAGCAGACACGTGATTGCAGGAGACAAATGCGGATCTGCTGAATTTGGGTAGGGTTGCTTGCTGAGGTGCTAGGAGAGTTTTGAGTACTGTAATAAACTAAGATAGACCTGTGCCCTTCCTCTCTGGTGGAGGGGAAAAAAGTGGCTAATTGGACAGGCAGTGCGTTACTTCTGATTTGAACCTGTGACAAGTCAAGAAGCGTGTGTGTTTGTTTAAGCAAACTCTCCAATTATTGCCTTGTCTTTAATCTATATTTCTTAGCCAAAAGTTAAGAAGGTTGAGATCAGGCAGTTCTGTGATATCTGTTCACTAAGTCTCCTGAACCTTGACCCAGTCTGCTTTGTTTTAGGTCTGCTTCTGGCACAAAGACTGTACTTGCAGTGTTTCCTGATCAGGTGTCCGTGCTAATTCTCAGATATCTCGTCCATCTGATCAGCTTCCATTCAACAGTCCCTTTCATATGTTTCCTTCTCTCTCTCTTTCTCTGTACCCAACCAAGAGCTAGATATTTTTGGTTATTTCTTTACACAGATTAAAACAGTTTAGCACAGTTATAATCCCTGATATCAAAACAGAATTGTTCTAAAAAGTGCTATAAAAGAGAAGAGATCCTGAGTACACTGTATCTAGCAGCCTAATCTCTCACTGTAAGTGCTGAACTATACCATTTTTAAACAGGGAACCAGACCAGTAGGACTTCCTAAATCTCACAACAGACTTTTTCACTAAAATTCTTTTAATATGTTAAGTTTTAAAAAAAAAAAATCCTTGCATCTATATTTTTAAAAGCACCTGGTACAACTAACCATTGCTACAAGGATATAGAAGAACCTACCATATTCATGCAACAGATCTCTTGCATAAGCACAGCTAAATCTGAAAACTTGGCTCACACTCATGTAAAGACTTATCCCTTTGGTAGGCAGGTACTTTTCCAAACACTTAAAAAAAAAAAAAAACAGTGTGAAGACTTTCCAGTGGTGAAGCCAAGCTTTCTTTTTCTCACTTGTTTACTCCTGTGACGATGCCCACAAATGACTGCATTGTTAGGTGGCAGCCATGGATTTTCATAAACCATGAATATTTGTCAGGCCCTACTGTAGGTATGACTGTTAGCAGGTTCTGCAGGCAACTGCATTTTTTCCTTATTTAATTTGGCAGAAAAGAATTGGAAGCTCAGACCTCCAGGTGCCTCTTCCCTCCCTTTCTTGATTCTGAATAAAATGTAGGGCACGTCCACACTAAAAACTTAAGTCGATCTATATTAGGTCAATTTACAGCCACCAGTAACTACTGCAGTGGTTCATGTCCACACTACCTGCCTTCGGTCGGTGGCACATATCCTCACCAGGAGCGTGTCCACTGACCTAAGGTAGCAGAGTGGGGAGCTGAGAGTCCAGGCTCTCAGCTCCACTCACTGCTCCCCACCAGGAGCCTGGCTGCCCCACAGGATCTGGCCCTGTTTTGATTTTGGGAATAGTGCTCCGTCCTTGGACTTTCTGCTCAGGCTAGCCAGAAAGTTGCAGTGGTGAGGTTTTGGAGTGATTTTTTTGAAGTGGACAGATGGACTGGGGACTTTGAAGAAAGATATAACAACCAGAATGGCTTACATTCCTGGTCTGTTCTGTTCTTTATTTTTATAAAATATTAGCCTCTCACTTAATGGCACAAGGAATTTGTTTCTATTTTTCTATGGAACTTGATAGCGTCTGTCTTTGATTAGATGGGGGAATACTGCCTGTTAATAATAGATGGTATTTAAGAACTGAGAATTTACATGCTAATGACGTCCACAATGTCACAATGACCTTACTGCTGTCTGCTGAGGTACTATGGTGTGAGATTTGACCTGGTTATTATCTGAAATGTTTATCCACTGGGCTAAAAAAGTGCAATAAGATAAGATACCTTTCCATTTTGTTTTGCTATTTTAAAAGGTATAAGTCCATGCTTAATAACTAGACAATTTTATTGTTTTCATTAGACAAAATTCATTACTTGTTTAAAATTAAAATTTATTCAAATTTTCTAATATTATATAAGAATACCAACATTTCAAACCAAATGTGTATATATTGCTATGTTTAAAGGTATTGCTGCAAAGTGAGAATACATCAATAAATATTCAAATAACTCTGCTTCCTCACCCTCAGAAATATAATCTGGGTGACAAAAAATAACTACCAGAGTGAGGAAAAGCAAACTCACCAGTGCTAATGTCCCCAAATCCCTTCTGTGTCATCCTAAGAGCCATTTCATAGGCAAAATATGCATATGGCACACATTGCAATGCCTGTCAGGAAATGCAGTCAATCATAGGCCCAGTGCGTTCTCAGACTGCTGCCTGTATTGCTGAGAAGGGCTGACACCGAGCAAAACAATGGTGTTCAGAAGATCTGGTAAAAGAGAGAAGGATAGCTGGAGGCAGGGCAGAGGGTATAACTCAAATATAGTCACATCTACTATAGCAGCTTCACTTCGTTGTGTTTATATTTGGCTCAGTGAGTTGTTTCTATAATGAGAGAATTAGCCTCCTAGCATTGCTTTCAAAAGGATTGAAGATATGCAGATCATTAGTGTCTGCTAGAAAAGAATAGAGCTTCCACTATCTTTAGCTCTGTATCCACTTGTAATAACAAGCTGACCCCCAATTTTCGTGTTCTTGAATTCCTTAAGCTTTGAACACACTCTCTTCACATGTATAAAGATATGTCTGACAACTTTACCCCTCCAACATACAACTGAAATGGAATCCTTCCAAAATCAGATGCTCAATTTTGGGCTTTTATATGTACAGACCAGAGAAATGTGTTTTAAATTAGACAAAGATAAATTTACTTCATCCACTCGAATACACCATTAGTCTACTTAGCTTCTTGTTTGCCCCATTAAGCAGCTCTTCATTTCTTCACTCTTAGTCCAGATGTATTCTGCTTGGAGTTGTGAACATATTTCAATAGTATTCGCTCTCTGAATCACTGTCAAAATCACAATGCCCCTGTGTGTCTTCACTTATGCCATACAAATGTGTTATTTCTTTTAAATCTTGGAGCTGCATTATACCACAGAAGCAGGATAGGTGTACGTACAGAGCTTAGATGTTTAACTCCAGACAACAGGACAGTTCAGAATAAACAGATTCTATTCCTTTTAAATTCTGAGCATCGTTCTGGATTTTATATGGTGTTAGTGGCATGTCTGCCCCAGTGTGACTCCCCACATCCTTATCTGGTAAAAATAGGATGCTAACTGTCATGGTTACAGGGCAAAATAGACAGTTTCTCTCTTAGTCCCTCTGATGTATACCCCTTTGGCCTTGCTCTCTTCACCCCTCTCTGGCCAGAACTATATGGTTCAACTGTTCTGGTCTGGATCTCTGAACAGCAGCACCCCTGTTTCCCAACCTTTTTAACACAACAAGTTCAACCAGGTTTGGTACCTGTAAACCTTCTTTCTCTATCAGCCTGTGACAGTACAAGTTCACAGGGACATAGAGCCAGCATCTTCAAATGAAAGTATTTATTTATTCACTTATTCAAGTACACAGCCTGCAAAGTGAAGGGTAAAAACAATAAAGGTGTATACGTAAATTTCCCCTATATTTACCTTTCCTTGAAAGCTTTGGTACATTTCATCTAGCCTAGTTACCTCCATTTCTGGCTGGGAATAGCACACTCTCCTGCTTGCAGCATGCTCTCTGTCTCCTTGCATGACAGTAGCTCTCCCTGGGCAGCCCCTCTTGGCTCACCCAAAGCCCCTCTTTTCTAGGCCCTCTGTGTTGTAATGGTTTAGTATCCTTGTTTGATCCTAGACCTACGCTTGGGAAGAGTAAATCATTCTTAGTTTGGCTGGAGCTTGGTAGGAAGTATTCCCCAATAAACAGCTTCCCCATGGTTTCCTCAAGGGCTCTTACCTGTGTCCTTGTTTTGTTTTCCCTGCTTGGTCCCTTTAACGACCCCACATCAAGTAACCCCTCATAACTACACAGGGTACATCTGTGCTGTAATTAAACATCTAGAGCTGGCCCATGTCAGCTGACTTGTGGGGCTGTAAAATTGCAGTGTAGACTGTCGGCAGATCCTGTGAGGGGGAAGGGTCCCAGAGCCTGGGCTCCAGGCTGAGCCTGAATGTCTACACCACAGTTTTACTGCCCGAGCCCAATAAGCCCAAGTCAGCGGACACGAGCCACTCACATGTGTTTAATTGCAGTGTAGACATATCCACAGTTGCATGCACCATGTTCGTCAAAATAATAGATATTTCCCAGTAACATCATACACCAACCAATAAAGACATGGGCCAGGGACGATGTACCACACATTACTCACTTGGCAGATTAAATTTAACAGTAGAAAGCGTCCCATTATGCTGTTGTGAAGGAAGTCCCTTAAATATACAGGAGAGTAAAAATAACCTGGGTAACAACTAGACGTGTTGCAGTTGTTTCCAGCATTCAAGACAGAACTGATTGGATTCAAAACTAAACAAAATATTGGTGTGTCATGGCATTGCAAACCAGTGAAGTCATTTTCTAATCTGTTCAGAATTAGAAAATATTCAACAAACACTGCAAATGAACAAATGGCAGCCTTTGTGGTGGTGGAGTTTCAGAACTGGTCATCCAAGCAGCATGTTTCTGCTCTAAATGGATATGAGAGAGCTTAATAAACAAGCAGCTAGTGGGACACTACTTAAGATAGCTTTTGATCTCTGAGAGAGGGTGGACTTGGAAGGTGAGAATAGCCACTCTAGGGAAATATGAGCAAACTTGCAGAATATTAAGGATCTACATAATACGTTTCTGTGTGTTCTAGGGATTGTTTCATTTTTCCTGAATTATGTGTTGAGAACTAAAACACAAATTTATTGGACCTTTCTCAGAACACTTAATGAATGCATATAGCGCATTGGTCAAATAACGCTGAATATTTGTAAGCAACTTTCATTCAACATCTGCCAAAACAACCAAAAAGCGGTCTTTGGTGAGTGCAAAGGGAACAGGATATAGTATAGGTTTTTAGTAGCCATTACACTTCATAATAGTTTTTCAAAGGAAAAAAATTCAAATAAAATTCCATTGTAATCAACTTAATACAATTTTTGCGACATAGGTTAGCTACAAGTCTGAGTGGCTGATGTTCTAATCCAGAAGACATTCTTCTGAATTCAGAAGGAACTTTCTTTCTGTAGCATAAAGAACTTGGGCTCCCAGATCTGCCACTAGTTTTCTGTGTTTATATACCTTGTATAAAAGAGACAAGATCCATTTCCCATGACTTTTAAAATGTGCTGGCTAATGATGGGTCTCGGTACACTTCATTAGAGACACATCCGGTTCACTGCTTTTTGTTAATCTATTTCTCTGCTCTTTTTTCCTATGTTCCTCAGTTCTGTTCTTGCTGTATATTATGGTTATGTACTGTAACCAACTGTTTTTCTAATACACAGAGTTCATATCCTTTTAATGTCACTAATTTTATGTTGTCGTTTTAACTGTGTGACTCATCAGTGAAGATGAATCTCTACAATATTAAAATGTATTCCCTTTGTGCCATAATAAACCTGAAAGTGATTTTTTTTAATAGTGTGGCATGTCTGAAAAGTAGGTAGGTTTTTTTGCATGTTCATCTTGAACCAGATATTCTATCAGCGTTAGAGTTGTGTGTTTAAAAGTATATATTCACAACAAACTCAAAATCTTGATATTTCACCTTGATATTTACAAAAATGGTCCACTTGCATGAAAACCCTGTTAAGCAAAATGACACCTACCATAACACTTTTTGGGGGGTTTTTTGAGGTGGAATGGGCTACTTTCTCTCAATAATTGCTCTGTTAGACTACAGTGAAATCTAATGATCCAAAGTTTTGCAATTTGAAGATCATCCAAGTCTAATCTCCTGTATATCACAGGCCACCAACAGCACACTCACGCTAAATCCAACAACTGAAATGAGACTCTCAGGAAACTAGACTATTATATGCTACAGGTGGAGAACTGGGTGGACTAAGATGCAGCAGTATCTAAGGAGCCTGAAATGGCAGAGGAATTACACGCTATTGCTTATATTTTACATCTGTGGTGAGTTAATTTCCAGAGAGATCTGTAGGCTCATGTGAGAGGAAATGAAGATTTACTCCTTTGTACTGAATTTCTGATTGCATGAGCTAGGTGAATGTGGCAGTGGTGTTGGTGGGGGGTATATATGAAGCATACGTAGGAAGGCATGTGTAGCTGTGACCCATGACACACATTTGCAGCGGTGGAGTCTACTTAAACTTCTTTACTTTAATCAGGTGCACCCATACATGGGCAGGACTCTCCCTCTTCTTCCTGGAGGCAAGGCCTGAGCGGGGAAAAGGACTTTGGTTGCTTTTAGAGATGCAGTGAAAAGAGAAGGTGAACAGGTTGGGCTGAGCCCAGCTCTCCCCTGCCCCCAGATCCCTCAGAACAGGTAAAAGGAATAACATAATACCACATTTCTTCAATCCCTAAAACACTTTCTACCACCCCATGATACCATCAGGGAGCTGCATGTTTGTGGTAGGAAAGGCATGCATGGGTGGAGCCTCGTGACTTTGGAATGGTGGCTGGAGTTGCTGTTGGTAGAGAAGGCAAGGGGTTGAATGACGGACATAGTCAGGGGAAGGGAATTTTAGGTGTGAAGTCATTTATACTACTGTTCCGCAGTTAAAGCAAGTGGGGAGGAAGGATTAATTGAAAGAAAAAAAAATTAAAACAAAATGGAAACAAAACTACTCAATGGATCATAGGTTATAAAGGATTTGAAGATGGGCAGGAATTTCGCTCTTATGAGTTGTTACAGGAGAAAGGAAGAGGTGAAAAGGATATGTGTATATTTCTACAGAGAGATTTAACGGCATCTCTTTATCTTGTTGAGCCCCATGAGAAATCTGAATAACTACATGGTGCTTCATTGTTCCTCATCCTTCCTTCCCGATTGTTTTTGTGTCCCTACTTAAGTCCTGTGAACTTTCTCTGTAAGCAGCACTGTAACCTCTTTACATAGTTTTTACAGTGCCCAGTCTGGTGTGACCCTGATTCCTACTGGGGCCTCTCAACATGGCAGTAATATAAATAACAATCCTACATCCAGTAAAGGGTTACTTTAAATTCAAGGTGTGTATACACACACACTCCCCAATCCCAACACTGCCTGCTTCCTTCTCAGGCAAGTTACTTCTCCCAGGAAGCTTAAGAACTTTGGGGGGAAAGAGACGGACAGTTGACTACGTCCTGAAGCCATCATAAGAAGTGGCTAAAGGACCACTAGGCCCTTCTATGCCCCAACCTGGTCTTTAGTGGGAGGGAGCATCCCTGGCCCGCCCAGGTCCTGACCAAAGTCCTCTTTGAGGTTCACGCCCATTGGAACCTCAAACTAAATAAAACTGCTGGTTTGAGTTCTTGATATAAAAGGTTTGTGCTACCCAATGCCTCTAGATTGCTGGTTCAGGTTAGATCAGAAATCATTGAAAGCTGTTACCTTTGGACAGACAAAATTGACGCCTGTTGGTGGAACAGTGTGGAAACTTGCTGTGTTGATCCCTGTGCTTTGACTGTTCTGTGGGTAAATGGAATTTTCCTTAGCAAATGTCAATTTGGTATCTCTTTCACAGACCTTAAATTCACTGGGTGTGGGACTGGTTGCTCAACAGGTGGGTGTTCTCTCAAGCTTTCAAATTTACAAATCCCAGTGTAAATAAGGCATAAGGCTCTGATTATTTGTGTCCTATAAAATAAACATTGGTAATCAGCTGCTGGCTGAGAGAATGTGGTAGATTTGCACGAGCATTTTTACCACATTGCATTTTGCAATGTTTCTCTCCTGACCTCACTCTGCCAACATCAGGTAGACACTCTTTTGATTTCTTTGTGCCATTCCAAGTGAAAATATGAGATTGAAGTCAGTCTGAGAAGACCTATGCTAATATGAATGACAAGGCCTTGGTCTTGGTATAGTAATTAAAATATCTACCAAAACTTTTAATTGAAGTTACATTGCAAAATGTCATTATCAAAATGATGGTCTGGACTGTGGTTGCCTTGCCATCTGTATAACCATTGTAAAATTGCATACAGATCTACACGGAGAGGTCCCTTGTAAATTGGGGTCATCCAGGACCACCTTTAAGGAACACAGTTAATGTTGACAGATGCAACATTTACCCTACCTTCTTATTTTCCTTGCTGTTTGTTGGCAAATTTCTAATCTTTCTAGGATTTGATCCCCAAAATAAGAGATGTATGTGGTAGCTTGCTAAAAATCCTAAGCAACTTTATAACTAAAATCCATGCCTACCAGAGGATTCTGCCCTCAACTGATTTCTTTTTAAAAAAATATCAATATCCACTTCCAAGGTGGAACAGTATTAAACAATGGATGGGGATGGGAAAGAGGCTTAAAAATACAGATGGTTGGACAGCCTCCTCCTTTGCCTTTAGACTTGAACCCGTGTGTGTAATATATATAAAAATCTAGGATAATGTTAAGCATCAGGGCAAATTTTGCAAAGGGTTGTGTATTTGTTTAAATTTGGCTACCATTTTGGCTACCATATAACTTAATTAGTATGGTAGTATATGTGTTTGCCATGGGAAAGATGGATTTCAGTCTCATACGCAGGCTATTAAATACAGATCCTGTATTGTGACCTAGGTCACTTTCATAAACCTGACAGATACTTCTTCACATTCAAAATAAAATGGAATAAAAATGCTTTCATGGAAACTTTGTAGTAAGTAGTGACTGAGGGGTCAAACGGGACTTATTGGTTCCAGTTAAGAGGAACTCTGCCTTAACTTGATTTTATTATAATTGGCTATAAAGAATGTGTTTAAGTATATCATATAGCTTGTAGGCTGATTAGAAAACTTAAAATTTTTTAACTACTTGACTCAGTTAAGCACTGAACTCATTTAGTTTAGATTTATTCCTTTACTACTTGGAGCCAAACCTGGACTACAAACATGATTGATTGTGTAATACTAGCACTTTCATTTCTGGTCATTTCCCCCCATTGCTAGAATTTCAATGCTGTAGCTCATGTTGCTCAGGTGATATCAGGTCTGTGGCTGGAGATTCTTTCCAGGACACTAAATGACAGTGTGTACTAAATAGTTCTATTTTTGCATTAAAGTGTACTCTGCATTGAATATTCATATTTTGATAGATTTGCTGGCATTAAATTTCCCAATTAAATGGATCTTAAGAGCTGTTGCTGTGTACTTGAGTACAAGGAACAAGATAGGCTCCTTGTTTGCTTTATTTGAAAGCTTTATAAATTATGACATTTGAACACGGCTCTAGAAAACAAAGCAGTTCCATATTCATATGTAGGGTTTGAAGTTATCCCTCAGCTAGATTGGTGCTGTTCTCAAAATGATAGGGGGCTTTTTTAACTTTCCCACATGTTAACGAGAATCCTCACAAAGATCTTTGAAAGTGCTCTTTTACTGTTGTCTTTAACTTGGGGCTTATTGGTGGGTTCTGCAATATTCCCTGATAAGTCTTTATAGCTACACTTTGTACACTTTGCTGCATCCTAGAAAATGAGACAACTTTTTGAAATGCATATCATGGAAAGGGTTTAACAGAAAAAACTATCTATTTATGTTAGCTATTTATAGAACTGATCAGAAAAACATGGTGAGGGGGACTTCTGTCAATTTCAAAACAGTAAAAATCTTCAAAGGCGCACTTAGATACTACAGTGACTGGTGCTATGTAGACATTAGCTGATCTAGAAGGTTATTTTAAGTTCCAATGTTAGTATGACCGAAAAAGACTGAGTAGATTAAAGTTCTAAGTAAACAAGAGTGGAGGCTATGCATTTAGTTTTCCCAAGTATGATCAAAGATACAAGAATGCCTATTGTTAAAATCTTTATATGTTAAAATCTAAAATGAATGATTGAAATACATATCAGACAATTTTCTTTTTTAGGTCAGTTTGCAGTGGCTTTTGTTCTTTGACCTTGGTATGAATCCTCAGATAAAGAGAACCCCTCTCTCTCTCTCTCTCTCTCTCTCTCTCTCTCTGCAGTTCAGATGGAGAATATGGTGCAGAGGAAAAAAAGAAGGCTGGAAAATCACCCAACCTATTGCCACAGATCCCTACTAGTGAGGCTGAATGTTTTGATGACCGGAAAAAAGCTGGCGCCACTAGGTAATGTCAGGAAACTGAGCAGCAATAAAAATTGCTGAGACGCATCCAAAAAAAGTGGTGAGAAACAAGATAAATATTTAGTACACGTAAGGTCCTGATTGTGGCCCAGCTTCTGCAACTGTACAAGGGAATAATGGGGTATCAGATGCTCACTTGTGCCAGCTATTGGAACACAGAAAGGAGCATTTCAGGGGAAGAGCAACCTTGTTGGGGCTCCTACATCCAACCTCCTATGCAAGTAGGTGGGAAAGGACAGGATGAGGTAGGTAGAGGGCAGAACCATGGCAGAACCAGCTAGCATAGTTGTACTGGCATGCTAAGGGAAGTGCACTGCACAGATCTAGACCTGTTGCAGGTTACTTCCATTGCAGAACAGGGAGAGACTGGGTGCCAGGCTTTGTCTGGCTCCAGGGCTACTCCTGGTGCAGCAGAATGTTGTAGAGTCCTTTGCTCATGACAAAGATATAACTGAGCTCTAATATGGGATCCCTGTGGTAAGAATCTTCTGTCTCTTCAACCCCTCAATCACACCATTCTTATAGGGAAACAGGATTCAGTGATAGAAATCTCTGTAGCAGTATATACTAGGTCTTGTGAAAACGCTAAATCAAAGAGTTTGGGTGGCAGGGAATACCAATAACTCATACAAAACAAAGGCTGTGACGGTTTTAAAATCCCAGTCGAACAGCTAGATGACTTGCTCAGAACCATGGGATGGAAGTCCTAATGGCGTGTCTTCTTGCCTGTTCCTTAGATGACCAATGCAACAACCAACCTAGGATCACAGATTTGCTTACAAGGCAAACACACGAGAGCCTATTACATCTTCTTGCACATACTGTGTTTTCCGTGCTTCTTCATGTAAAACTCTTGAGGAAGTACAAGAATTTTCACTGTAGACTGCACCTCTCCAGTTAGACATCTCTGTCCCATGAAAAATTTATCCGATAGTCCCTGTACAGTGTTTTTTGTATGGTCAATATTCTTACTATCATTCAAGATTTGAACCCAATAGTGACTATATCAAATGACACACATGATGACTTCACATAAAACAAGAACCAGGGATCACCCAATGAAATCTATAGGCAGCAAGTTAAAAACAAATATAAGGACTGGGCATTGTGTGAAGAAGTACTTCAATCTGTGGAACTAATTGCCAGGGCATGTTATGAAGGCCTTAACTATAACTGGGCTAAAAAAAATTAGATAAATTCATGGAGGATAGGTCCATCAGTGGCTATTAGCCAAGATGATCATGGATGCAACCCCTTGCTCTGGGTGTCCCTAAGGCTCTGTCTGCCAGATGCTGGGACTAGACAACAGGGGATGGATCACGTGATAATTGCCCTGTTCTGTTGATTCCTTCTGAAACATCTAGCATTGGCCACTGTCAGAAGACAGGATACTGGGCTAGATAGACCACTGTTCTGATCCAGTATGGCCATTCTTATGTTCTACTATCCAAAAGAAAAGCCATAGTCTTTGCCTATAAGGTGAACAAAGTATACAAAAGAAACTAACAGTAGTTAACTTATTCCAAACAACAAATGAACATTCCCTCTAACGTTAAAAGGTTTTCATTGAGCTATGAGACCTGGTGTATTCTGAAACTGATGTTAACTGACCTTATCTGCTTCGTTGTCATCAAGAGACTGGAGAATAAGAATGAAAGTTAGAATAGAAATAAGAATGTGTGCCATAGACAGAAGTATACATCCGGATGATAACAAAACTAATTAAATGACACTAAGCATGGTATTAGGAATGTTTTCTTACCCTCAGGACAAAGATCAGTGTGGACAGCCCCCTCCTGACAGCAGATATCAAGAGTGACTCCAAGATTGAAAGGAAAAAACGTGCCTCAAATCAGGTAATACAGAGATAACGTGTGTGTTTTTAGTTAGAGTAAATGACTATACTATCATTGTCTAGCCCAGTAACAGTACTGTTCATTGTAGTGTAAGCACTCAAGGTTTGGGCACTGCCACTGGTTTCTTGCCCAGTGCCTTTGAGATTGAGTGAAACATGGTAAGTGCAAAAGTGAAGCCTTACTACCAAGTACAGCCACTCAGGATTTGAGACAAAGGAACAATCTTTAACAGGAGCAGAAGATGACTTTTTTCCAGTTTAGTTCAAAAGATTTTAGAATATCATTCTTTTGGGAAAGTTCACCCGTGGGATATTCTCTCCCTCCTCGTCCTTGCCCTCTGCATATCTATTCTAATTATAACACATCAGCTTACTGGTGCAGATACACTCATGTGGCAACATCTAGAACATATATTTCTCACTTTGAAATGTTCTTTGAGGTTTTTTTGTTTGCTGTCCTCCGATTAAGCTGGAGTATGGGTGTAGTTTTGCCTCCAGAGTTGAGTAGTGTTACTTCTCCTCCTGCCCTGCCTTTGTGAATTTCTTCACATCACATTAGATGGTACAGCCAGGGCCGGTGCTTCCATTTAGGCGACCTAGGCAGTCACCTAGGGCACCAGGATTTGGGGGGGGCGGCATTTTGCCGCCCTTGGCGGCAATTCGGCGGCGGGGGGTCCTTCCGCACTCCGGGTCTTTGGCGGCAATTCTGTGGCGGGTCCTTCACTCGCTCCGGGACCCGCTGCCAAAGTGCCCCGAAGACCGGGGGGCCGGAAGGGCCCCCCCCCCCCCCGCCACAGAATTGCCGACGACGACCGGGAGCGTGGAAAGACCCCCACCTAGGGCGCCAAAAACCCTGGCTCCGCTCCTGGGTACAGCTATAGAAGAAACTTCAACTCTAACTATGGAGTTACAACTAGTGCCTCCTTCTCTTCCATCTCTGCAGAAGATAGTGCTTTATCCAGACAGCAGAGCTGGAGGATTCTGTAAAGTTAGCAAAAAGCTCAGTATGGATGTACCACTCTCAAACCACTAAAACTAGTGCATCTTTCTGTTGTATAAAGGTTGTACAAAGACAAATAAAATATCACTGAGCTTTCTTCTTTTGAGGCGTTTAAAAGAAGAGCTATAAGGCAATCTTTTACTTCCAGAACTCTTGAATTTGAGAATAAGGGGGTATTTATTCATTTAACTGCATTTCTGTAGCACTAATCACCATAGTATCTGAGCATTTAGAGGATGCTAAAGGAGAAAGCAAGTGTGCAGATTAAGGGGGGTAAATATATTTTAATGAAGGAATAACCAAAATGTATTCTGTGTTTGTTTAATTTTAGTTCAAGGCAAATGCTCACTATCACAAGCTATTTCTGGATGTCCCAACTGCAGAGCCACTGAAGCAAAGTAAGTACCACACGATTATTTTATCTGCCTCAGAATGCAAAGTGAATCCATGACAGGACAATGGAAGCTGTTGGTTATTCAAGATCCACTAAATAAATGAACATCTGTTATAAAAGCAGTTTAGCTGAATGGATTTATATATTCATAAGGCCTGTTCCTCCATCTACTCAGTGTTCCAGTGGGACACTTGCAGAATTTAAACACATCATTCCTTTGTTTTCAGTTGTCAGGAGATGTTTGTGAATCATAACCTGTGATGTGACTGTTTTGCACTTCCAAATAGAAATAACCAAGATTTACACATTCTACTTGATTACTACTGACTAATACTACCAAAACCTGCAGTAGAGGTGTGAGGGAACTGACCAAATGACTAGTTCATTCTGAAGACATTCAAGTATGTAAAGCTCTTAAAGTTCTGGCAAACTTTGTGTCCTATTACCTGGAAATACACAGTGATCAAGCTCAATCCCTTTAAATTTCAGGTGTTGGTAAGAGAAGTAGTGGGTGAGAGGGTGTTAAACTTTAAAAGTTTACATAGAGCCATAACTATATAAGAGCACAAAAGATGCACAACTTGTGACAATATCTTAAAAGAAGGAATAGCAACTCCGCATGTGGTCAGCATACACTACATAAATGGGGGATGCGGGATTGTTCTGTAGCCATAACATAAATCGCATCCTATTCAAATGCGTATCTCTCAATCTGCTTTGGGACTAATCTACATGATTCATATCGTATTTAGTGGGTTTAGAGAGAGAAGTGGCTAACACGCCCAAGAATTCTTCTTGTTTTCAGTATGTGGTATCCTGAAATGAGCATAATATATTCATAGGAAGTAAGTGGAAGTCATTGTGTAAAGTACTTTAATCTTTGGAAGCTTTTTCACATTGTGTATATTGTTGTACTCCTCAATGGAAGGTTTTACATTTAAGTTCAGAATGTGTAAGAAACTTCCTGAATTCTTCTTAACTCATTTGGCTCATCCCTCTTTACAATGCATTTTTAATACCTTGAAGATTTATCAGAGTTCAAACTCATACAGGTTTGAGCTCTAAAGATTTT